>NW_022326464.1:0-1623 GCF_002776525.5 Piliocolobus tephrosceles | reverse complement strand
GAAAGATCGAATAAAATTAAGAACTGAACATCGACCATTGGATGTGGCAGTGCAGAGGTCATTTCATGGAGTGACTGGAGTGAGAGTCTGTAGGAAGGACTCAGCAGAGAACAGGAGAAGACAAACGGAGTCAGCACATAGACACAACACTTCGAGAAGTTTTGCAGAGAATGGAAAGAAACAAATAGGATAGTAGCTGGGGGAGGAGTGAGGCTAAGTGACTTTACCACATGGGAGAAACGTCACTAAATTTATATATTGTTAGGAGTGACCCAGTGAGGGGAGGGACTGATGGTGCAAGGGAGCAGGGGAGCTGCTGGGGCCCTGCCTGAGAAGCTGTAGTTGGTGGATCCAGAGCTCCAGGGGAGGCCTGGCTTGGGCTCAGAGCCCGGACTGTCCATCCTTGGTGAGAGGAGAGGACCCAGAATTGGGACACAAACATAGGGAGGTGGGTGGTTTTGCCCCTGCAGGGAGGCGGAGGTTCACTCTTAAATGCTTCTCCTGGTTTCTCAATGATTAGAAGTGAGGTCAGCAGCTGAGGCTAAGGATGGAGGAGGAAGTGATGGAGGTTTGAGGAAAAAGGAGAAAGTCTGAATAGCTTTTCTGGAGAGAAAGCAAGAGAGAGAGAAAGAGGGAGAATGTCCAACAGCAACATAGTAGGATTTTTAGGAAGCAAAAAGGGCTGCGTGATCATGATTTTGAAGTGAGATTGTTTTTTCTCCAGGCACACTCAGCTGAATGGGTGCGGGCTCCAGCTTGCTCTTTTTATTAACCTTTTGCACAGAACCAATATTTTTGATTTAGGCCAGGCGTGGTGGCACCTGCCTGTAGTCCCAGCACTTTGGGAGGCTGAAGTGGGCGGATCACCTGAGGTCAGGAGTTTCAGACCAGCCTGACCAATATGGTGAAACTCCGTCTCTGATAAAAATACAAAAATTAGCTGGGCCTGGTGGTGCACTACCAGCTACTCAGGAGGCTGAGGCAGGAGAATCGCTTGAACCCGGGAGGCGGAAGTTGCAGTGAGCTGAGGTTGCAACACTGCACTCCAGCCTGGGTGACAGAGCAAGACTCCATCTCAAAAAAAATTTTGCTTTATTGACCAGGTCAAACACTTTTTTTTCCTCCCTTTAACTTCTGCATTTATTAATTATTTTCTTGAAGTCTCCCATCTTTGACAGTTGAACATTTGGTTCCTTTATTATCAGGGTTTTTTTTCTTTTTCTTTTTCTTTTCTTTTTTTTTGAAATGGAGTCTTGCTCTGTCGCCCAGGCTGGAGTGCAGTGGTGCAATCTCAGCTCACTGCAACCTCTGCTGCCCGGGTTCAAGCGATTCTCCTGCCTAAGCCTCCCAAGTAGCTGGGACAACAGGCACAGGCCACCACGCCCAGCTAATTTTTTTTTTTTTTTGAGATGGAGTCTCACTGCGTCACCCAGGCTGTTGCCCAGGCTGAAGTGCAGTGGTGCGATCTTGGCTCACCGCAACCTCTGCCTCCCCGGTTCAAACGATTCTCCTGCCTCAGCCTCCGAGTAGCTGGGATTATAGGCACCTACCACCATGCCCAGCTAATTTTTGTATTTGTAGAAGAGATGAGGTTTCACCATGTAGGCCAGGCTGGTCTCGAAC
>NW_022326463.1:0-5098 GCF_002776525.5 Piliocolobus tephrosceles | reverse complement strand
GCATTTCACCTGGCTGATCACTGCCTCTTCTTAAAAATACTTTTCTCAGTCAGGCACAGTGGCTCATACCTGTAATCCCAACATTTTGGGAGGCCAAGGCGGGAGGATCATGAGAGCCCAGGAGTTCAAGATCAACCTGGGCAACATGGTGAGACCCTATCTCTACAAAAACTAAAAAGCAGCCGGTGTGATGGCATGCACCTATAGTCCCATCTACTCAGGAGGCTGAGGTAGTAGGATCACTTGAGCTTGGGAAATCAAGGCTGCAGTGAGCCATGATTACACCACTGCACTCCAGCCTGAGTGACAGCGAGACCCTGTCTCAAAAAAACAAAACACAAAACTTTTCTCAGCACATTCCTCTGATTCTCCTGTTGCTTCTGGCTGCACAAGTTCAGTCTCCTTTGCTGGTTTTTCCTCACCCTCCTAACCTCTTGACCTTGAAGTGCCCCAGAGTACAGTCTTTTTGCTTTGTTTTGTTTTGTTTTTCTTGAGATGGAGTCTCGTCTGTCACCCAAGCTGGAGTGCAATGGTGCGGTCTCAGCTCACTGCAACCTCCACCTCCTGGGTTCAAGCGATTCTCCTGCCTCAGCCTCCCAAGTAGCCGGGACTATAGGCACATGCCACCATGCCCGACAACTTTTTGTATTTTTTAGTAGAGACAGGGTTTCACTATATTGGCCAGGCTGGTCTCAAACTCCTGACCTCATGAACCACCCGCCTCGGCCTCCCAAAGTGCTGGGATTACAGGCATGAGCCACTGCGCCCAGCCCAGGGTATAGTCTTTAGACAGCCTTTCTACCTATGCTCGCTCCCCTCATAAACTCCTTTTGCCTCATGGCTTTAAATACCATCTGTAGACTGATGACTCCTGTATTTCTTTTTCTTCTATTTTTTTTTTTTTTGGAGACGGAGTCTCGCTCTGTCACCCAGGCTGGAGTGCACTGGTGCGATCTCCACTCACTGCAACCTCCACCTACCATGTTCATGCCATTCTCCTGCCTCAGCCTCCCAAGTAGCTGGGACTACGGGCACCTGCCACCACGCCTGGCTAATTTTTTTGTATTTTTAGTAGAGATCAGGTTTCACCGTGTTAGCCAGGATGGTCTCGATCTCCTGACCTTGTGATCCGCCCATCTAGGCCTCCCAAAGTGCTGGGATTACAGGCGTGAGCCACCCTGCCCGGCCGATGACTCCCATATTTCTATCTCTTGCTGGGTGGGAGTTCTCCTCAGAACTCCATACTCATAAATCCAATTCTCATAAATAGCATCTCAAATGGGCAATATGCTCAAAAGTCAATTCCTACTTTTCTCCCTAAACTTGCTTTCCTGCAGTCTTCACCCTCTTAATGTCTAATCTAACCTGGAGGCAAAAACTTTCGAGTCATTCTTGACTCTTCTCTATTACACACCCTATCCAATCTTTCTGCAGATCCAGTCAACCCCCAAATCCAGTTAGCTCTCATCATCTCCCCTGTTACCCCCTGGTCCAGGCCTTCTCCCTCTCTCACCTGAATCACTGCGGCATTCTCCTCACTGGTCTCTTTGGTTCTGTTTTCACTCCACCCCAGCCTAGTCTCCACAGAGCAATCAAAGAGATCCTTTTAAAGTGTAATTCCCACCGTGTTCCTGCTCTGCTCAAAACCCTGTCATGATTCCCGTTTTAATCTGTCAGATTAAAAGCCAGAATCTTTCCGGTGACCTACATGATCTGCCTGTTATCACCTCCCACTTCTTTCCCCTTGCTCACTCCACTGTAGCCCTGCAGCTGTTCTTCCTGTTTCCTGAACAGCCCAGATTTTGCTTCTTCAGAACCTTTGTATTTGCTGTCCCCTCTGTCTGGAATGTTTTTGCAGGAAGTCACCTGGCTCTCTCCTGCACTTCTTTCCTGACCACCATGTTTAAAAATCACACACATTGGCCGGGCACGGTGGCTCACGCCTGTAATCCCAGCACTTTGGGAGGCCAAGACAGGCGGATCACGAGGTCGGGAGATCGAGACCACCCTGGCTAACACGGTGAAACCCCGTCTCTACTAAAAATACAAAAATTAGTCGGGTGTGGTGGCGGGCACCTGTAGTCCCGGCTACTCAGGAGGCTGAGGCAGGAGAATGGCGTGAACCCGGGAGGCAGAGCTTGCAATGAGTGGAGATCGCGACACTGCACTCCAGCCTGGGAGACACAGCAAGACTCCGTCTCAAAAAAAAAAAAAAAATCACACACACACACTTTAGGGTGGGCACAGTGGCTCACGCCTGTAATTCCAACACTTCGGGAGGCTGAGGTGGGTAGATCACCTGAGGTCAGGAGTTCGAGACCAGCCTGGCCAACAGGGTGAAACCTCATCTCTACTACAAATACAAAAATTAGCCAGGTGTGGTGGCATGCACCTGTAATCCCAGCTACTTGGGAGGCTGAGGCAGGAGAATCACTTGAACTCAGAAGGCGGAGGAGGTGCAGTGAGCTGAGATCACACCACTGCACTCCAGCCTGGGCGACAGAGTGAGACTCCATCTCAAAAAAAAAAAAAAAAAAAAAATCACACAAACACACTCCTTTTCATATTCCCTTTCTACGTTTTGTTTTTCTTCAGGATACTTTACATTGTTTTAACAAAAGTTCTGTTTCCCCCCAACTAGAATGGGTACTTCCTGCAGGTAGGCATTTTAGTCCTCCCATCCAAGTACTAACCAGGCTCGACCCTGCTTAGCTTCTGAGAACAGGGGCAATCAGGCCTGTTCCGGGTGGGATGGCCCAGGCATTTTGATTATGTTTTATTCGTTGCTGTTCCATTGATTATCTTTTGTTCCTCCTCCTAGTGCTGAGAACACTACTTGTACATAATAAGCATTCAATAAATATTTGTTGAATGAATGAATTGCTGAATGAATTAATCTCAGAAATGCAGGACTGGTTCTACATTAGAAAATGTTTCAAGGTCATTCTCTGTTGTTGTAACACATTAAAAGAGGAAAATTTTGTACTGTAAATCATTTGATAACATACATACTGATTTCTGTTTTCAAAAACTCTTGATGGCCAGGCAAGGTGGCTCACGTCTATAATCCCAGTACTTTGGGAGGCGGAGGTGTGCGGATTACATGAGGTCAGGGGTTCGAGACCAGCCTGGCCAGCATGGTGAAAACCCATCTCTACTGAAAATATAAAAATTAGTCAGGTGTGATGATGCATGCCTGTAGTCCCAGCTACCTGGGAGGCTGAGGCAGGAGAATGGCTTGAACCCGGGAGGCGGAGGTTGCAGTGAGCCAAGATCACCCCATTGCACTCCAGCCTGGGTAACAGAGCAAGACTCCATCTCAAAAAAAAAAAACTCTTAGTGAATTTAGGAATTCAAGGAAAACTCTCAAACTAAATAGACAATCTAGCTACCAGAAGCCTTCGGTAAACCTTAACACTCCATGGTAAAACATTAGAAATATTCCTACTAAAAGACAGGCCAAGAATGCCTGCAATCTTCATGACTAGTTCAGGGAGTCAAAAAGAAGAAATGAGCACTGATTTAAAAAAAAAAAATCCTACTGATGCAGAGGCTGGCAGCAAGGACTGAAGGACTGTATAATACTTGCCCGGAGCAGGTGGATGGCCACACCCCTGTGAAGCTTGCCCAGCTGGCTGGGGGACGCTCCTGTGTGTGAGCGGCAGGATGCAGGGTACTTCCTCTGCCGGGAAGTTGTATTGGAGAGATCCTCCCCCACTCACTCTTTGGCAGCTGGGGCTTTGGAATGTGACTTAGCTTCTGTCAAAGAGTCAATCCACCTTTTGATATATGATGCAAAGGCGAACATACGATGCAAAGGCAAGAGAACAGCCCAAATTAGGACTTTACTACAGCTGTGGAGGTGGACAGTGACAGTGGTGGGCCCTGGCCAGACCATTCATGCTCAAAAGTGGTGGTTGTTCTTCCTACTTCTTGCCCCTCCAAGGGCTTCCTTTGCCTATTTGCTGAACCTGCTTCTTTTAATTTTTTTAAACTTTTTAATTTTTTAAAATTAAAACGAATTTTGAAAACTGTCTGAACCTGCTTTTGAACCCTGGTATGGTCTGAATGTTTGTCCCCTGCCAAACCCATTTTGAAACTTAAGCCCCAAAGTGGCAATATGGAGATGGGGCTTTAAGCAGTGACTGGATCATGAGGGCTCTGCCCTCATGAGTGGATTAATGGGTTAATGGGTTGTCGTGGGCGTGGTATAAGTGGCTTTATAAGAGGAAGAATTAAGACCTGAGCTAGCATGGCCAGCCCCTTCACCATGCGATGTCTTACACTGCCTAGGGGCTCTGCAGAGAGTCCCCACCAACAAGAAGGCTCTCACCAGATACAGCTGCTCAACCTTGGACTTCTCAGCCTCCATAACTGTAAGAAATAAATGTCTTTTCTTTATAAATTATGATGCCACTGCACTCCAGCCTGGGTGACAGAGCAAGACTCCATCTCTAAAGAAAAAAAAAAAAGAGAATTGAAAGTAAGGTCTTGAAGAGATATTTGTACCTCTATGGTCATAGCAGTATTAACTTCGACCCAATAGCTAAAACACAAAAGCAACATGTGTCTGTCAGCAGGCGAAAGAAAAAACAAAATATGGTACATACGTACAATGGAATGTTATTCAGCCTTAAAAAAGGAGCAAAAGGCTGGGTGCAGTGGCTCATGCCTGTAATGTTAACACTTTCAGAGGCTGAGGTGGGTGGATCACCCAAGGTTAGGAGCTCGAGACCAGCCTGGCCAACATGGTGAAACTTCATCTCTACTAAAAATACTAAAATTAGCCGGGCATGGTGGTACTTGC
This sequence comes from Piliocolobus tephrosceles, assembly GCF_002776525.5. Classification (NCBI taxonomy): domain Eukaryota; kingdom Metazoa; phylum Chordata; class Mammalia; order Primates; family Cercopithecidae; genus Piliocolobus; species Piliocolobus tephrosceles. Next base: position 291 of record NW_022326463.1, on the reverse strand, counting down.
CTTTAATCCCAGCTACTGGGGAGGCTAAGGCAGGAGAATTGCTTGAACTCAGGAGCCGAAGGTTGCAGTAAGCTAAGATGGCACCACTGCATTCCAGCCTGTGCAACAGCATGAGACTCCTTCTAAAAAATTAAAAAAAAAAATTATTATTTCCAAAGAAACAAGATTCTGGGTCCATTTCCCAGCCCACACCTGATGTTGACTCACAATACCCAGCCTGGTTTGCTATGAGCCTATCGAAGCACTGCTTCATTTAATTGTCACCTTAACTTCACACCACCCTCAAGTCCT
>NW_022326462.1:0-5098 GCF_002776525.5 Piliocolobus tephrosceles | reverse complement strand
AGGACTTGAGGGTGGTGTGAAGTTAAGGTGACAATTAAATGAAGCAGTGCTTCGATAGGCTCATAGCAAACCAGGCTGGGTATTGTGAGTCAACATCAGGTGTGGGCTGGGAAATGGACCCAGAATCTTGTTTCTTTGGAAATAATAATTTTTTTTTTTAATTTTTTAGAAGGAGTCTCATGCTGTTGCACAGGCTGGAATGCAGTGGTGCCATCTTAGCTTACTGCAACCTTCGGCTCCTGAGTTCAAGCAATTCTCCTGCCTTAGCCTCCCCAGTAGCTGGGATTAAAGGCAAGTACCACCATGCCCGGCTAATTTTAGTATTTTTAGTAGAGATGAAGTTTCACCATGTTGGCCAGGCTGGTCTCGAGCTCCTAACCTTGGGTGATCCACCCACCTCAGCCTCTGAAAGTGTTAACATTACAGGCATGAGCCACTGCACCCAGCCTTTTGCTCCTTTTTTAAGGCTGAATAACATTCCATTGTACGTATGTACCATATTTTGTTTTTTCATTCGCCTGCTGACAGACACATGTTGCTTTTGTGTTTTAGCTATTGGGTCGAAGTTAATACTGCTATGACCATAGAGGTACAAATATCTCTTCAAGACCTTACTTTCAATTCTCTTTTTTTTTTTTCTTTAGAGATGGAGTCTTGCTCTGTCACCCAGGCTGGAGTGCAGTGGCGTCATAATTTATAAAGAAAAGACATTTATTTCTTACAGTTATGGAGGCTGAGAAGTCCAAGGTTGAGCAGCTGTATCTGGTGAGAGCCTTCTTGTTGGTGGGGACTCTCTGCAGAGCCCCTAGGCAGTGTAAGACATCGCATGGTGAAGGGGCTGGCCATGCTAGCTCAGGTCTTAATTCTTCCTCTTATAAAGCCACTTATACCACGCCCACGACAACCCATTAACCCATTAATCCACTCATGAGGGCAGAGCCCTCATGATCCAGTCACTGCTTAAAGCCCCATCTCCATATTGCCACTTTGGGGCTTAAGTTTCAAAATGGGTTTGGCAGGGGACAAACATTCAGACCATACCAGGGTTCAAAAGCAGGTTCAGACAGTTTTCAAAATTCGTTTTAATTTTAAAAAATTAAAAAGTTTAAAAAAATTAAAAGAAGCAGGTTCAGCAAATAGGCAAAGGAAGCCCTTGGAGGGGCAAGAAGTAGGAAGAACAACCACCACTTTTGAGCATGAATGGTCTGGCCAGGGCCCACCACTGTCACTGTCCACCTCCACAGCTGTAGTAAAGTCCTAATTTGGGCTGTTCTCTTGCCTTTGCATCGTATGTTCGCCTTTGCATCATATATCAAAAGGTGGATTGACTCTTTGACAGAAGCTAAGTCACATTCCAAAGCCCCAGCTGCCAAAGAGTGAGTGGGGGAGGATCTCTCCAATACAACTTCCCGGCAGAGGAAGTACCCTGCATCCTGCCGCTCACACACAGGAGCGTCCCCCAGCCAGCTGGGCAAGCTTCACAGGGGTGTGGCCATCCACCTGCTCCGGGCAAGTATTATACAGTCCTTCAGTCCTTGCTGCCAGCCTCTGCATCAGTAGGATTTTTTTTTTTTAAATCAGTGCTCATTTCTTCTTTTTGACTCCCTGAACTAGTCATGAAGATTGCAGGCATTCTTGGCCTGTCTTTTAGTAGGAATATTTCTAATGTTTTACCATGGAGTGTTAAGGTTTACCGAAGGCTTCTGGTAGCTAGATTGTCTATTTAGTTTGAGAGTTTTCCTTGAATTCCTAAATTCACTAAGAGTTTTTTTTTTTTGAGATGGAGTCTTGCTCTGTTACCCAGGCTGGAGTGCAATGGGGTGATCTTGGCTCACTGCAACCTCCGCCTCCCGGGTTCAAGCCATTCTCCTGCCTCAGCCTCCCAGGTAGCTGGGACTACAGGCATGCATCATCACACCTGACTAATTTTTATATTTTCAGTAGAGATGGGTTTTCACCATGCTGGCCAGGCTGGTCTCGAACCCCTGACCTCATGTAATCCGCACACCTCCGCCTCCCAAAGTACTGGGATTATAGACGTGAGCCACCTTGCCTGGCCATCAAGAGTTTTTGAAAACAGAAATCAGTATGTATGTTATCAAATGATTTACAGTACAAAATTTTCCTCTTTTAATGTGTTACAACAACAGAGAATGACCTTGAAACATTTTCTAATGTAGAACCAGTCCTGCATTTCTGAGATTAATTCATTCAGCAATTCATTCATTCAACAAATATTTATTGAATGCTTATTATGTACAAGTAGTGTTCTCAGCACTAGGAGGAGGAACAAAAGATAATCAATGGAACAGCAACGAATAAAACATAATCAAAATGCCTGGGCCATCCCACCCGGAACAGGCCTGATTGCCCCTGTTCTCAGAAGCTAAGCAGGGTCGAGCCTGGTTAGTACTTGGATGGGAGGACTAAAATGCCTACCTGCAGGAAGTACCCATTCTAGTTGGGGGGAAACAGAACTTTTGTTAAAACAATGTAAAGTATCCTGAAGAAAAACAAAACGTAGAAAGGGAATATGAAAAGGAGTGTGTTTGTGTGATTTTTTTTTTTTTTTTTTTTTTGAGATGGAGTCTCACTCTGTCGCCCAGGCTGGAGTGCAGTGGTGTGATCTCAGCTCACTGCACCTCCTCCGCCTTCTGAGTTCAAGTGATTCTCCTGCCTCAGCCTCCCAAGTAGCTGGGATTACAGGTGCATGCCACCACACCTGGCTAATTTTTGTATTTGTAGTAGAGATGAGGTTTCACCCTGTTGGCCAGGCTGGTCTCGAACTCCTGACCTCAGGTGATCTACCCACCTCAGCCTCCCGAAGTGTTGGAATTACAGGCGTGAGCCACTGTGCCCACCCTAAAGTGTGTGTGTGTGATTTTTTTTTTTTTTTTGAGACGGAGTCTTGCTGTGTCTCCCAGGCTGGAGTGCAGTGTCGCGATCTCCACTCATTGCAAGCTCTGCCTCCCGGGTTCACGCCATTCTCCTGCCTCAGCCTCCTGAGTAGCCGGGACTACAGGTGCCCGCCACCACACCCGACTAATTTTTGTATTTTTAGTAGAGACGGGGTTTCACCGTGTTAGCCAGGGTGGTCTCGATCTCCCGACCTCGTGATCCGCCTGTCTTGGCCTCCCAAAGTGCTGGGATTACAGGCGTGAGCCACCGTGCCCGGCCAATGTGTGTGATTTTTAAACATGGTGGTCAGGAAAGAAGTGCAGGAGAGAGCCAGGTGACTTCCTGCAAAAACATTCCAGACAGAGGGGACAGCAAATACAAAGGTTCTGAAGAAGCAAAATCTGGGCTGTTCAGGAAACAGGAAGAACAGCTGCAGGGCTACAGTGGAGTGAGCAAGGGGAAAGAAGTGGGAGGTGATAACAGGCAGATCATGTAGGTCACCGGAAAGATTCTGGCTTTTAATCTGACAGATTAAAACGGGAATCATGACAGGGTTTTGAGCAGAGCAGGAACACGGTGGGAATTACACTTTAAAAGGATCTCTTTGATTGCTCTGTGGAGACTAGGCTGGGGTGGAGTGAAAACAGAACCAAAGAGACCAGTGAGGAGAATGCCGCAGTGATTCAGGTGAGAGAGGGAGAAGGCCTGGACCAGGGGGTAACAGGGGAGATGATGAGAGCTAACTGGATTTGGGGGTTGACTGGATCTGCAGAAAGATTGGATAGGGTGTGTAATAGAGAAGAGTCAAGAATGACTCGAAAGTTTTTGCCTCCAGGTTAGATTAGACATTAAGAGGGTGAAGACTGCAGGAAAGCAAGTTTAGGGAGAAAAGTAGGAATTGACTTTTGAGCATATTGCCCATTTGAGATGCTATTTATGAGAATTGGATTTATGAGTATGGAGTTCTGAGGAGAACTCCCACCCAGCAAGAGATAGAAATATGGGAGTCATCGGCCGGGCAGGGTGGCTCACGCCTGTAATCCCAGCACTTTGGGAGGCCTAGATGGGCGGATCACAAGGTCAGGAGATCGAGACCATCCTGGCTAACACGGTGAAACCTGATCTCTACTAAAAATACAAAAAAATTAGCCAGGCGTGGTGGCAGGTGCCCGTAGTCCCAGCTACTTGGGAGGCTGAGGCAGGAGAATGGCATGAACATGGTAGGTGGAGGTTGCAGTGAGTGGAGATCGCACCAGTGCACTCCAGCCTGGGTGACAGAGCGAGACTCCGTCTCCAAAAAAAAAAAAAATAGAAGAAAAAGAAATACAGGAGTCATCAGTCTACAGATGGTATTTAAAGCCATGAGGCAAAAGGAGTTTATGAGGGGAGCGAGCATAGGTAGAAAGGCTGTCTAAAGACTATACCCTGGGCTGGGCGCAGTGGCTCATGCCTGTAATCCCAGCACTTTGGGAGGCCGAGGCGGGTGGTTCATGAGGTCAGGAGTTTGAGACCAGCCTGGCCAATATAGTGAAACCCTGTCTCTACTAAAAAATACAAAAAGTTGTCGGGCATGGTGGCATGTGCCTATAGTCCCGGCTACTTGGGAGGCTGAGGCAGGAGAATCGCTTGAACCCAGGAGGTGGAGGTTGCAGTGAGCTGAGACCGCACCATTGCACTCCAGCTTGGGTGACAGACGAGACTCCATCTCAAGAAAAACAAAACAAAACAAAGCAAAAAGACTGTACTCTGGGGCACTTCAAGGTCAAGAGGTTAGGAGGGTGAGGAAAAACCAGCAAAGGAGACTGAACTTGTGCAGCCAGAAGCAACAGGAGAATCAGAGGAATGTGCTGAGAAAAGTTTTGTGTTTTGTTTTTTTGAGACAGGGTCTCGCTGTCACTCAGGCTGGAGTGCAGTGGTGTAATCATGGCTCACTGCAGCCTTGATTTCCCAAGCTCAAGTGATCCTACTACCTCAGCCTCCTGAGTAGATGGGACTATAGGTGCATGCCATCACACCGGCTGCTTTTTAGTTTTTGTAGAGATAGGGTCTCACCATGTTGCCCAGGTTGATCTTGAACTCCTGGGCTCTCATGATCCTCCCGCCTTGGCCTCCCAAAATGTTGGGATTACAGGTATGAGCCACTGTGCCTGACTGAGAAAAGTATTTTTAAGAAGAGGCAGTGATCAGCCAGGTGAAATGC
>NW_022326452.1:0-8271 GCF_002776525.5 Piliocolobus tephrosceles | reverse complement strand
TATTGTTGTTACTGTTATTGTTGTTACTGTTATTGTTGTTACTGTTACTGTTGTTACTGTTACTGTTATTGTTATTGTTGTTGTTATTGTTACTGTTATTGTTATTACTGTTACTGTTATTGTTGTTGTTACTGTTATTGTTGTTGTTACTGTTATTATTATTACTGTTATTATTATTACTGTTATTATTATTACTATTATTACTACTACTATTATTACTACTACTACTATTATTATTATTATTATCATATATTTCCTTATGGTGACTTTTGTTAATCTCTGAAAAACATTCTAAATTATTAAAATATAATTTACTCATTTTCCTCTTAGATCGTTGTGTTTGTTTTCTTGTTATTGAGCAACATGTTTGGTCCTTATGGTGCCCTTCATTAGTGTTTACGTGTCGGGTGTGTTTATGTGACCACTTACGTTTATGTAATCATTTGTATGTACATTGTCAGAAGTACTAGAATAAGAAGGATAGTTTATATACCCCATTTTAATCACCCCTTCACTTCTTACATTAACCAAATTACATGTTTGATCCGTAAAACTACGTTGATTATTACTACTTGTATTTTCACCAATTATGGTTTGCTTACATGGTAAAAAGTTATCATTGTCTGATTGTTTATTAACGCATTTGATAAATTTTGTTAAAGTTTTTTTTATTAATCAAATTTTTAAAATTAAGTGTATTTGTTTTAATATTGTTACTATTTTTTTTTATTTTATTTTTATTTATGTTTTTATTAACACAATTGGCATTGGCATTATGAGCGTTAACATTATCAACATTGACATTATAAACATTGACATTATAAATATTAACATTATCAACATTAACATTATCGAAATTCATATTATCAGTATTATTATTAAATCCATTCACATTTAAATACGATAAATCAGAATTAAATTTATTAATTATATTTTTATTATTTTCAGAATTAAAATCATAACATATTTTGTTTATCACTCTTTTATCTTTTTCTATATTTTTTGTAATTATTTTTTTTTTTTTTCTTTTTTGTATGTAAAATATGTGTTTTCGTGTTTTTTTTTAAAGTTATGATTACAAAATAAGTCTTCTTTGTCATCATTTGTTATTTTACTACTTTTGCTTAACATTCTAATATTGGTGTAATTACTACAGCTACTATTATTATCACTATTATCATCCATAATGTGTTTACTTTTATTGATTGGTATATAACTGTCGCTACTGTCTGTTTGTTTATTCCTACATTTTTTTCTTGTATTTTTTGGTTTTCTTTTGCTATTGTCACTTCTGCTATTACTACTGCTATTACTACTGCTATTACTACTTCTATTACTACTACTATTACTACTTCTATTATTACTACTATTACTACTGCTATTACTACTGCTATTATCATTATTATATTTTTCTCCCTTTTCTTTATTTATGTTACTTACACTATATGTGTTAATATTATTTGTGCATTTGTTATTACTACCCGTTTTGTTTTCTTTTTCTATATTATATTGTTTTACAATTAAAATCCTATCATTATTGTCATTATTTAATGTTCTGTTTGAAGCATGTAAGTTTTCGGTACATGATTGCATATTTATAGTTTTTTTCTATGATTTCAGCATCTGTACTATTACTAGCGTTACTATTGTTATTACCATCTGCATTACTACTTGCATTACTATTTGCATTACCAATTGTATTACCATCTGCATTATCATCTGTATTATTGAGTAGTAAAGTATTTGTATCTGTATTTTTATTTTCACTTAATTTATTATTATAAACATTTTTCAGAATAGTATCCTTGTGCTTATTTTTTTTCTCTATTATTTTCCTTTTTTCCATCTTTAATTTTATCACAATTTTTATCTTGTTTTTTAGTTTCTTTTTTTTCTTTATGTTCTTCTGATTTATTGTACATATTTTTATTTTGTTCTTCAGATTGAAAGTTGTGATTATTCGAGTTACCCATTTTAATTTGATTCTTTTTTTCTTTTTCTAAATTTATATGTTTATCATAAAGAAAAATGTCATTATGATAAAATTCGTTGTTGACAAGTTTATTTTTTAACTCATCTTTTTTATGTGAATGACCAACGTATTTTATACTAGTCATGTCTGTTATTATTTGTTGTGGTTATGATTGTGTAGTTGTGTGGTTTTGGCTGCGGTTATGGTTATTGTTTTTTTTGTTCGTTTTTTTTTTTTTTTTTTTTTTTTTTTTTTTTTTTTTTTTTTTTTTTTGCTAATGTTGTTTAATTAGTTAGGAGAGCATTTTTTGCTAATTAATAAAATGACAAATTTTTTATTTTAATTCGCATTAATCACTTTCTTAAACATAGTGAAATACTTTGCTAAGTGATCATATATATGTCATAGCACATTTATACACATGTATATATATATATATACATAAATATAAAAAAAGAACTCCCAAAAATTTACATTATAAAACATATAGTTTATAAATCGCAATAAAGTTAATCATAAAGATTGCTAACACATGACATACATATGTTTCCTTACATGTATAAAACAAATACAGTAAAACATACGAACAAAAATATATATACATATAAATATTTTTTTTATAACTTATATATGTAATAAGGTGTAGTCAAATTTAGTAGCAGTTTTAAATATAACTACTATTTAGATACATATTATATCCACCTTATTTGACAATGTTATATATATATATATATATATATATATACATGCATAAACGAACAAGTTGAATATTTTTCAAACACATTAACATACACCTAAAAGTACGCATCCTAAATGAAAGAAAAAAAAAAAAAAAATTTATAGTTATAAAAGCCAACAAAATATTTAGTTAATAATGTTACTATTTAAATGAATAAAATATAAATTTAATAAAGTTAATTAAAAGTTCACAACTAAATAAAAAAAAAAAAAAAAAAAACACACACACACACACGCACACACTATATACATATATATGTATAAAGAATAAACACTAGCTGACACCTATGTATACTGACAACACAACTTACAGAAATGTCAACATATCATTTATAATAATAAAAACAATATAAAATACAAAAGTATAAAAAATAAAGTGAAACAAATACATATAATAATCAACACAAAAGTATATGCAAGAAAATTTTTTTTTTTATAATTATTAATGTTTAAAAATAAATGTTTTAAAAAAATTGGATTTTTTTTGTGATCAATAGATTTTTAACAAACAACTGGTTTTTTTTTTTAGCTTTTTTTTTTTTTTTTGAGGTTATCAATAAGTTAAAAAAAAAAATAAAAAAAAAATTATAATAAGCTTCGAAAATATAATGGTGCAAATATATATATGTATATATCACTAGAAACTCAATAGAATAAAAATTTAAATATTGAAATAAAAAACAATCAAAAAATGTGCATAAAAAGAACAAACAATTTATTATGTATCTTTAGTTGTACTTAATTTTTTTTTATCAAATTCACTATTTTTATTGCTCTTACTGCTTTTGCTACGTTTAATATTTTCATTTTTTTCACCACCTTTGTTCTTTTGTTACTTTTGTTACTTTTGTTTTATTTTTTTTTTATTATTATTTTATTTTATTTTATTTTTTTTTTTGACGTTTATTAAGGGTGCTTATATAGGCATTTCAAAAAATCATAGTGAGCTTAAAAATTATTTCGAATTACAATGAAAACCACAAAAAATAAAATAAAAAGGCTCAAGAAAAGAATAATAATGCAATATAAAAAGTTACAAGAACTAATGAAGTGGTGTTAAAAAAAAAAAAAAAAAAAAAAAATAGAGATGTGTTCTAGAGCACACAAATATATTTATTTGCATATTACATTTATAAGTATTACTTTTTTTTTTTTTTTTTTTTTTTTCTCATTGGTAGAAATGTTACATTTAAAAGAAAATAAAAAAAATGAGAGAATGTGTGATGTGTAATGTCAAGGGCATTTGTTCATTTTTTAATTACTTTTAATAACAAATTAATAGGTTATAATTGTTTAAACATTGTGTAATATATTAGTTAAATCTACAAAAAAAAATACTCTATACATTTTTTTTTTTTCTTTTTTATTTAACAATAATTCTATTTGTTCATATATATCCATTTATATTTATATTTTACATGCAGAAAAAAAAAAAAAAAAAAATGAAATACTCATGCATCTGGGTGTATTAGTATTTTAATAATATTTTAATAATTACCTATATATATATATATATATATATATATATTTAAAATGTAAAAATATGTTTTGTACTTATGTATAAGTTTATTCATTTATTTTATAATTAAAAAGAATAATATATTAAGAAACTGTCATATATGAGTATAAACATATCATTAATATTCTGTGTGTTTTACTGATACATTAAAATAAAACAAGGGTTGTTAACGTTTTTTTTTTTTTTTTTTTATTAATGGTTTATTTTTTTTTAAGCACTGTTATTTCCTTTTTATTTACATACTAATTACTTTTATTTTATTTTGTATGTTATAAACTTTTCAAGTTGGTTATGTATTTTGTTACTGTTATTAGATGCTGTTTTCATATAAAAAATGTTGATAATATTTATAATACCAATCAATAAATGATGAATACATATTTGCAATTAAAACGAAAAAATAAAATAATAAATAAAAAGTAATAAATTTTTATGATAGTTATATTATGTTTAATATGTTAAAACACGTGTTACATATGTGTATATTTACATAAACGTTTACACATTCCAATATACTTTAAGGCATAATATGGAATAAATATCGTGTAAAATAAAAATAAATATACTTTATGTAATTCTTATATTATGTGCATAATAGTAAATTATATTTTTTATTATAAACAAAAAAAAAAATAAAATAAAATAAAACATTATTTAATTGGAATCAATTGGTACAACTGCTAAAGCTGAAATTCTATTATCTCCTTTACATTTTTTCTATAAACACATTTTGTATTATTTTTGCTACATCCTAAAATAACAAAATAAAAAATTTTAAATGTTTATTGAAATGTGAAAAAATATAAACGTGTATTGTATGCACCTTAATGGTTGTTTTTTTTTTTTTTTTTTTTTTTTTTTTTTTTTTTATCGTGCTATTTATTTATGTGTATGTTCAGGTTTTGTTGTATATTTGTATGCACAGATTGAGACGTATGACATATATATTTATTACGTATATGAATTCACTGGAAGTCCTTTGACCATGACTAATTGGTTCGTTTTTTCCTTCCATCCAATTCGATAATTTCTCCATTATGTTCCATTAAAATAATATAATGTGTGTTAACATTTATATCATCTCCTACAGATGCTTGGCCACCAGAACATTCATGATGTAACAATTCAATGCTCTTATTATTTTCGAGTTCCTAGAAAAAAGGAAGTAACAAAAGTAAGAACCAACAATTTGAATAAATGTTTAAAAAAAAAAAAAAAAAATAATAATAACAATAATAATAATAATAATAATAATAATAATAATAATAAAATAAAAATAAAAATAGAAAAAAATAAATATTCACATAGTTCGTTCCTTTTTTTCTTTAACACAATGTGTGATATGTAAAACGAAACCTTTCCTCTTTCTTCAGGAGTCATTTTCTCAACTTTATCAAAAAAATTAGCTAAAATAGAACCCTTGCCTTAAAAAGAAGCAACGAAAGCATACATATAACATATACGTAGATGGTATTATAAAAACTAACACATCAATGTTAATATATATATATATATATATACAGCTATATTATAATTTAGTAAAAAAATAAATGTAAATAGATGGAAAGTCAAACTTACTAATTTCAAATTTATCTCTCAAATTTCCGAACAAATGTATCAAAGCAATTGTACCACAACAGTTTGGAATAGTCTTAATAAACAAAAAAATAAAGATAAAAATGGATTAGAACAAAAATAAATGAACGAACGAGGCTATATAATTTTTTTACAATGCACAAATTAAAAACAGTCTTTATAAATATATCCACACATAAGCATATAAACGTAGGCACATACATTTATATATATTGGTATGTATATTTATAGATTATTATACAAGCGATAATGTAACCATAATGCTTACTTGCTTTATAAAAAAAAGCGTCACTAATACCTTTATTTACTATTTTTTCACTTGAATTGTTTTCATTATTCTAATTGATAATAACAGAAAAAAAAAAAAAAAAAAAAAAAAATTTTAATTCCTTTTTTTAAAGAACAGGTAATTAGTTTGAAAAAAAAAAAGAGAAGAGACGAAAAAAAAAGAGGATAAGAAAAAAAAATAAAGTATTACAAAATTTTCATTTAATGGGTATAATAGTAGTATTGCATGCGCTGGTTTAGGTATCTGTTAATTTATATTTAAAAAAAAGAAAAAATATATATATATATATATTATATATATAGGAAGAAAGAAAGAGAAAGATATGTGCGTGTCATTAATGTTTACTTAAAAAATGTGCTTATGTTTACTTAAAAAATGTGCTTATGATGTATGCGTGTGTGTTTTTCTTTATTTTATTTTTTTTTTTATAGTGTTTATCATATGTATGTGTGTAGGGGACATATAAGTGGTTATGTAATTGTTTAATTATGTGGTTTTTTAATTATTTTTTTGTTTGATAAACTGCAAAAACATAACCAACCATATCTAATAGGTCTTTATCAAAACCCAAAATATCCTCAAACTTTAATTTACATTGTCCAAGTTTAGTAGAATATAAATACAACGAATCTGGGTTGGATTCTAAAGGTACCCAAAAATTCTTTAACATTTTCTCTATTTTTATTTTAAGTTAAAAAAAAAAAAAAAAATAAACAAATAAAAAGCAAATAAAAAGCAAATAAAAAACAAATAAAAAACAAATAAAAAACAAATAAAAAACAAATAAATATATAAAAATCCTATTTCAAGTATTTTATATATAAGCATTAAAAAAATAAATAAAAAAAAAAAAAAAGCGACGTTTATAATATATATATATATATATATATTTTTTTTAATATTTATGGAAAAGTTATTAAATATGAACTTTGTGGGTACATAAGCGACGCATAATTTAAAGAAAAGAAGTAAAGGAAAACAAAAATATATTTACATATGTATTTATTTACTCCATACAAAGTTTTTTTTTTTTTAATTTAATAAATTTTTACAGAAATATACAGGTTGATGTGAACATAGAACATTTTATTTTTATTTTTATTTTTTGTTTGTGTGCTGATTGTACATCATTTAGTAACTAGCTCATTTTTTTATAAAAACGGTCACTTATTTATTTTTATTATTTTTTTTTTTTTTTATGAGGGATTAAAGTGAGAATAAAAACATAATGGTATATATATTATGAATGCTCATATAAATTTAAGCACGTATATACATAAATAATGTTCTTTGTTAATGGTCACCTTTAAAAAAAAAAAAAAAAAATATATAAATATATATCCATAGAAATTATATATATATATATATATATTTCGTATTTTTTTTTTACATAATGTTTAAATAAAAATATATTAACAATTTTTTTATTTTAAAAAAAAGAGTCAAAAATTAATCATTTAATATATATAAACATATAATTATATATATATAAAATTTTAAGCGAAGAAATATATAACTCGTCGAAGTACATTAACATATTTATATAAACAACACTTTATCATTAAATACAACGTTAAAAAAGGAATAGTTCAAAATGGCAAAATCAAAGAATCACACAAATCATAACCAAGTAAAGATATGATAATGCATATATATATATATATAGTTCATCTTAATCGTTTTTTTTTTTTTTTTTTAAACAGTGTTTTTTCAGTTATTTCCTTTTTTTTTTAATAAACATGTTCCCATTATTTTTATAAGTGACAGTTCTACATCTTTATAAACATTATTTACTTGTTTATGTAAATTACATATAAGTCATTATTAAGGATTACTTTATTATACATTTTAATAGTGTTATTTTTATTTTTTTTTTTTTTTATTGACCTAGAACTATTAAAAAGTTCTTTAATGTGTTGTAGCTGTGTGGTACAAATAATGCATATTCAATGTTACTTATCATTTAACTGATATATACATATATATATATATGTATATATATATATTTTTCTTTTTAATATAGAACAGGAAGGCTCATAAGAATGGTATTAAGAAACCCAAAGTCCACAAATTCATGTCTCGTAAGGGGGTATGTATAAAAAATTAATTTGTTATTGATTCATTTACTAATTTTTATATCCTTTCAGATAGTTTTAT
>NW_022326451.1:0-8273 GCF_002776525.5 Piliocolobus tephrosceles | reverse complement strand
ATAAAACTATCTGAAAGGATATAAAAATTAGTAAATGAATCAATAACAAATTAATTTTTTATACATACCCCCTTACGAGACATGAATTTGTGGACTTTGGGTTTCTTAATACCATTCTTATGAGCCTTCCTGTTCTATATTAAAAAGAAAAATATATATATATACATATATATATATATGTATATATCAGTTAAATGATAAGTAACATTGAATATGCATTATTTGTACCACACAGCTACAACACATTAAAGAACTTTTTAATAGTTCTAGGTCAATAAAAAAAAAAAAAAATAAAAATAACACTATTAAAATGTATAATAAAGTAATCCTTAATAATGACTTATATGTAATTTACATAAACAAGTAAATAATGTTTATAAAGATGTAGAACTGTCACTTATAAAAATAATGGGAACATGTTTATTAAAAAAAAAAGGAAATAACTGAAAAAACACTGTTTAAAAAAAAAAAAAAAAAACGATTAAGATGAACTATATATATATATATATGCATTATCATATCTTTACTTGGTTATGATTTGTGTGATTCTTTGATTTTGCCATTTTGAACTATTCCTTTTTTAACGTTGTATTTAATGATAAAGTGTTGTTTATATAAATATGTTAATGTACTTCGACGAGTTATATATTTCTTCGCTTAAAATTTTATATATATATAATTATATGTTTATATATATTAAATGATTAATTTTTGACTCTTTTTTTTAAAATAAAAAAATTGTTAATATATTTTTATTTAAACATTATGTAAAAAAAAAATACGAAATATATATATATATATATATAATTTCTATGGATATATATTTATATATTTTTTTTTTTTTTTTTTAAAGGTGACCATTAACAAAGAACATTATTTATGTATATACGTGCTTAAATTTATATGAGCATTCATAATATATATACCATTATGTTTTTATTCTCACTTTAATCCCTCATAAAAAAAAAAAAAAATAATAAAAATAAATAAGTGACCGTTTTTATAAAAAAATGAGCTAGTTACTAAATGATGTACAATCAGCACACAAACAAAAAATAAAAATAAAAATAAAATGTTCTATGTTCACATCAACCTGTATATTTCTGTAAAAATTTATTAAATTAAAAAAAAAAAAACTTTGTATGGAGTAAATAAATACATATGTAAATATATTTTTGTTTTCCTTTACTTCTTTTCTTTAAATTATGCGTCGCTTATGTACCCACAAAGTTCATATTTAATAACTTTTCCATAAATATTAAAAAAAATATATATATATATATATATATTATAAACGTCGCTTTTTTTTTTTTTTTATTTATTTTTTTAATGCTTATATATAAAATACTTGAAATAGGATTTTTATATATTTATTTGTTTTTTATTTGTTTTTTATTTGTTTTTTATTTGTTTTTTATTTGCTTTTTATTTGCTTTTTATTTGTTTATTTTTTTTTTTTTTTTTAACTTAAAATAAAAATAGAGAAAATGTTAAAGAATTTTTGGGTACCTTTAGAATCCAACCCAGATTCGTTGTATTTATATTCTACTAAACTTGGACAATGTAAATTAAAGTTTGAGGATATTTTGGGTTTTGATAAAGACCTATTAGATATGGTTGGTTATGTTTTTGCAGTTTATCAAACAAAAAAATAATTAAAAAACCACATAATTAAACAATTACATAACCACTTATATGTCCCCTACACACATACATATGATAAACACTATAAAAAAAAAAATAAAATAAAGAAAAACACACACGCATACATCATAAGCACATTTTTTAAGTAAACATAAGCACATTTTTTAAGTAAACATTAATGACACGCACATATCTTTCTCTTTCTTTCTTCCTATATATATAATATATATATATATATATTTTTTCTTTTTTTTAAATATAAATTAACAGATACCTAAACCAGCGCATGCAATACTACTATTATACCCATTAAATGAAAATTTTGTAATACTTTATTTTTTTTTCTTATCCTCTTTTTTTTTCGTCTCTTCTCTTTTTTTTTTTCAAACTAATTACCTGTTCTTTAAAAAAAGGAATTAAAATTTTTTTTTTTTTTTTTTTTTTTTTCTGTTATTATCAATTAGAATAATGAAAACAATTCAAGTGAAAAAATAGTAAATAAAGGTATTAGTGACGCTTTTTTTTATAAAGCAAGTAAGCATTATGGTTACATTATCGCTTGTATAATAATCTATAAATATACATACCAATATATATAAATGTATGTGCCTACGTTTATATGCTTATGTGTGGATATATTTATAAAGACTGTTTTTAATTTGTGCATTGTAAAAAAATTATATAGCCTCGTTCGTTCATTTATTTTTGTTCTAATCCATTTTTATCTTTATTTTTTTGTTTATTAAGACTATTCCAAACTGTTGTGGTACAATTGCTTTGATACATTTGTTCGGAAATTTGAGAGATAAATTTGAAATTAGTAAGTTTGACTTTCCATCTATTTACATTTATTTTTTTACTAAATTATAATATAGCTGTATATATATATATATATATATTAACATTGATGTGTTAGTTTTTATAATACCATCTACGTATATGTTATATGTATGCTTTCGTTGCTTCTTTTTAAGGCAAGGGTTCTATTTTAGCTAATTTTTTTGATAAAGTTGAGAAAATGACTCCTGAAGAAAGAGGAAAGGTTTCGTTTTACATATCACACATTGTGTTAAAGAAAAAAAGGAACGAACTATGTGAATATTTATTTTTTTCTATTTTTATTTTTATTTTATTATTATTATTATTATTATTATTATTATTATTATTGTTATTATTATTTTTTTTTTTTTTTTTTAAACATTTATTCAAATTGTTGGTTCTTACTTTTGTTACTTCCTTTTTTCTAGGAACTCGAAAATAATAAGAGCATTGAATTGTTACATCATGAATGTTCTGGTGGCCAAGCATCTGTAGGAGATGATATAAATGTTAACACACATTATATTATTTTAATGGAACATAATGGAGAAATTATCGAATTGGATGGAAGGAAAAAACGAACCAATTAGTCATGGTCAAAGGACTTCCAGTGAATTCATATACGTAATAAATATATATGTCATACGTCTCAATCTGTGCATACAAATATACAACAAAACCTGAACATACACATAAATAAATAGCACGATAAAAAAAAAAAAAAAAAAAAAAAAAAAAAAAAAAACAACCATTAAGGTGCATACAATACACGTTTATATTTTTTCACATTTCAATAAACATTTAAAATTTTTTATTTTGTTATTTTAGGATGTAGCAAAAATAATACAAAATGTGTTTATAGAAAAAATGTAAAGGAGATAATAGAATTTCAGCTTTAGCAGTTGTACCAATTGATTCCAATTAAATAATGTTTTATTTTATTTTATTTTTTTTTTTGTTTATAATAAAAAATATAATTTACTATTATGCACATAATATAAGAATTACATAAAGTATATTTATTTTTATTTTACACGATATTTATTCCATATTATGCCTTAAAGTATATTGGAATGTGTAAACGTTTATGTAAATATACACATATGTAACACGTGTTTTAACATATTAAACATAATATAACTATCATAAAAATTTATTACTTTTTATTTATTATTTTATTTTTTCGTTTTAATTGCAAATATGTATTCATCATTTATTGATTGGTATTATAAATATTATCAACATTTTTTATATGAAAACAGCATCTAATAACAGTAACAAAATACATAACCAACTTGAAAAGTTTATAACATACAAAATAAAATAAAAGTAATTAGTATGTAAATAAAAAGGAAATAACAGTGCTTAAAAAAAAATAAACCATTAATAAAAAAAAAAAAAAAAAAACGTTAACAACCCTTGTTTTATTTTAATGTATCAGTAAAACACACAGAATATTAATGATATGTTTATACTCATATATGACAGTTTCTTAATATATTATTCTTTTTAATTATAAAATAAATGAATAAACTTATACATAAGTACAAAACATATTTTTACATTTTAAATATATATATATATATATATATATATATAGGTAATTATTAAAATATTATTAAAATACTAATACACCCAGATGCATGAGTATTTCATTTTTTTTTTTTTTTTTTTCTGCATGTAAAATATAAATATAAATGGATATATATGAACAAATAGAATTATTGTTAAATAAAAAAGAAAAAAAAAAAATGTATAGAGTATTTTTTTTTGTAGATTTAACTAATATATTACACAATGTTTAAACAATTATAACCTATTAATTTGTTATTAAAAGTAATTAAAAAATGAACAAATGCCCTTGACATTACACATCACACATTCTCTCATTTTTTTTATTTTCTTTTAAATGTAACATTTCTACCAATGAGAAAAAAAAAAAAAAAAAAAAAAAAGTAATACTTATAAATGTAATATGCAAATAAATATATTTGTGTGCTCTAGAACACATCTCTATTTTTTTTTTTTTTTTTTTTTTTTAACACCACTTCATTAGTTCTTGTAACTTTTTATATTGCATTATTATTCTTTTCTTGAGCCTTTTTATTTTATTTTTTGTGGTTTTCATTGTAATTCGAAATAATTTTTAAGCTCACTATGATTTTTTGAAATGCCTATATAAGCACCCTTAATAAACGTCAAAAAAAAAAATAAAATAAAATAAAATAATAATAAAAAAAAAAATAAAACAAAAGTAACAAAAGTAACAAAAGAACAAAGGTGGTGAAAAAAATGAAAATATTAAACGTAGCAAAAGCAGTAAGAGCAATAAAAATAGTGAATTTGATAAAAAAAAATTAAGTACAACTAAAGATACATAATAAATTGTTTGTTCTTTTTATGCACATTTTTTGATTGTTTTTTATTTCAATATTTAAATTTTTATTCTATTGAGTTTCTAGTGATATATACATATATATATTTGCACCATTATATTTTCGAAGCTTATTATAATTTTTTTTTTATTTTTTTTTTTAACTTATTGATAACCTCAAAAAAAAAAAAAAAAAGCTAAAAAAAAAAACCAGTTGTTTGTTAAAAATCTATTGATCACAAAAAAAATCCAATTTTTTTAAAACATTTATTTTTAAACATTAATAATTATAAAAAAAAAAATTTTCTTGCATATACTTTTGTGTTGATTATTATATGTATTTGTTTCACTTTATTTTTTATACTTTTGTATTTTATATTGTTTTTATTATTATAAATGATATGTTGACATTTCTGTAAGTTGTGTTGTCAGTATACATAGGTGTCAGCTAGTGTTTATTCTTTATACATATATATGTATATAGTGTGTGCGTGTGTGTGTGTGTGTTTTTTTTTTTTTTTTTTTTATTTAGTTGTGAACTTTTAATTAACTTTATTAAATTTATATTTTATTCATTTAAATAGTAACATTATTAACTAAATATTTTGTTGGCTTTTATAACTATAAATTTTTTTTTTTTTTTTCTTTCATTTAGGATGCGTACTTTTAGGTGTATGTTAATGTGTTTGAAAAATATTCAACTTGTTCGTTTATGCATGTATATATATATATATATATATATATATAACATTGTCAAATAAGGTGGATATAATATGTATCTAAATAGTAGTTATATTTAAAACTGCTACTAAATTTGACTACACCTTATTACATATATAAGTTATAAAAAAAATATTTATATGTATATATATTTTTGTTCGTATGTTTTACTGTATTTGTTTTATACATGTAAGGAAACATATGTATGTCATGTGTTAGCAATCTTTATGATTAACTTTATTGCGATTTATAAACTATATGTTTTATAATGTAAATTTTTGGGAGTTCTTTTTTTATATTTATGTATATATATATATATACATGTGTATAAATGTGCTATGACATATATATGATCACTTAGCAAAGTATTTCACTATGTTTAAGAAAGTGATTAATGCGAATTAAAATAAAAAATTTGTCATTTTATTAATTAGCAAAAAATGCTCTCCTAACTAATTAAACAACATTAGCAAAAAAAAAAAAAAAAAAAAAAAAAAAAAAAAAAAAAAAAAAAAAAAACGAACAAAAAAAACAATAACCATAACCGCAGCCAAAACCACACAACTACACAATCATAACCACAACAAATAATAACAGACATGACTAGTATAAAATACGTTGGTCATTCACATAAAAAAGATGAGTTAAAAAATAAACTTGTCAACAACGAATTTTATCATAATGACATTTTTCTTTATGATAAACATATAAATTTAGAAAAAGAAAAAAAGAATCAAATTAAAATGGGTAACTCGAATAATCACAACTTTCAATCTGAAGAACAAAATAAAAATATGTACAATAAATCAGAAGAACATAAAGAAAAAAAAGAAACTAAAAAACAAGATAAAAATTGTGATAAAATTAAAGATGGAAAAAAGGAAAATAATAGAGAAAAAAAATAAGCACAAGGATACTATTCTGAAAAATGTTTATAATAATAAATTAAGTGAAAATAAAAATACAGATACAAATACTTTACTACTCAATAATACAGATGATAATGCAGATGGTAATACAATTGGTAATGCAAATAGTAATGCAAGTAGTAATGCAGATGGTAATAACAATAGTAACGCTAGTAATAGTACAGATGCTGAAATCATAGAAAAAAACTATAAATATGCAATCATGTACCGAAAACTTACATGCTTCAAACAGAACATTAAATAATGACAATAATGATAGGATTTTAATTGTAAAACAATATAATATAGAAAAAGAAAACAAAACGGGTAGTAATAACAAATGCACAAATAATATTAACACATATAGTGTAAGTAACATAAATAAAGAAAAGGGAGAAAAATATAATAATGATAATAGCAGTAGTAATAGCAGTAGTAATAGTAGTAATAATAGAAGTAGTAATAGTAGTAGTAATAGAAGTAGTAATAGCAGTAGTAATAGCAGTAGTAATAGCAGAAGTGACAATAGCAAAAGAAAACCAAAAAATACAAGAAAAAAATGTAGGAATAAACAAACAGACAGTAGCGACAGTTATATACCAATCAATAAAAGTAAACACATTATGGATGATAATAGTGATAATAATAGTAGCTGTAGTAATTACACCAATATTAGAATGTTAAGCAAAAGTAGTAAAATAACAAATGATGACAAAGAAGACTTATTTTGTAATCATAACTTTAAAAAAAAACACGAAAACACATATTTTACATACAAAAAAGAAAAAAAAAAAAAATAATTACAAAAAATATAGAAAAAGATAAAAGAGTGATAAACAAAATATGTTATGATTTTAATTCTGAAAATAATAAAAATATAATTAATAAATTTAATTCTGATTTATCGTATTTAAATGTGAATGGATTTAATAATAATACTGATAATATGAATTTCGATAATGTTAATGTTGATAATGTTAATATTTATAATGTCAATGTTTATAATGTCAATGTTGATAATGTTAACGCTCATAATGCCAATGCCAATTGTGTTAATAAAAACATAAATAAAAATAAAATAAAAAAAAATAGTAACAATATTAAAACAAATACACTTAATTTTAAAAATTTGATTAATAAAAAAAACTTTAACAAAATTTATCAAATGCGTTAATAAACAATCAGACAATGATAACTTTTTACCATGTAAGCAAACCATAATTGGTGAAAATACAAGTAGTAATAATCAACGTAGTTTTACGGATCAAACATGTAATTTGGTTAATGTAAGAAGTGAAGGGGTGATTAAAATGGGGTATATAAACTATCCTTCTTATTCTAGTACTTCTGACAATGTACATACAAATGATTACATAAACGTAAGTGGTCACATAAACACACCCGACACGTAAACACTAATGAAGGGCACCATAAGGACCAAACATGTTGCTCAATAACAAGAAAACAAACACAACGATCTAAGAGGAAAATGAGTAAATTATATTTTAATAATTTAGAATGTTTTTCAGAGATTAACAAAAGTCACCATAAGGAAATATATGATAATAATAATAATAATAGTAGTAGTAGTAATAATAGTAGTAGTAATAATAGTAATAATAATAACAGTAATAATAATAACAGTAATAATAATAACAGTAACAACAACAATAACAGTAACAACAACAATAACAGTAACAGTAATAACAATAACAGTAACAATAACAACAACAATAACAATAACAGTAACAGTAACAACAGTAACAGTAACAACAATAACAGTAACAACAATAACAGTAACAACAATA
>NW_022326450.1:0-8251 GCF_002776525.5 Piliocolobus tephrosceles | reverse complement strand
TATTGTTGTTACTGTTATTGTTGTTACTGTTATTGTTGTTACTGTTACTGTTGTTACTGTTACTGTTATTGTTATTGTTGTTGTTATTGTTACTGTTATTGTTATTACTGTTACTGTTATTGTTGTTGTTACTGTTATTGTTGTTGTTACTGTTATTATTATTACTGTTATTATTATTACTGTTATTATTATTACTATTATTACTACTACTATTATTATTACTACTACTACTATTATTATTATTATTATCATATATTTCCTTATGGTGACTTTTGTTAATCTCTGAAAAACATTCTAAATTATTAAAATATAATTTACTCATTTTCCTCTTAGATCGTTGTGTTTGTTTTCTTGTTATTGAGCAACATGTTTGGTCCTTATGGTGCCCTTCATTAGTGTTTACGTGTTCGGGTGTGTTTATGTGACCACTTACGTTTATGTAATCATTTGTATGTACATTGTCAGAAGTACTAGAATAAGAAGGATAGTTTATATACCCCATTTTAATCACCCCTTCACTTCTTACATTAACCAAATTACATGTTTGATCCGTAAAACTACGTTGATTATTACTACTTGTATTTTCACCAATTATGGTTTGCTTACATGGTAAAAAGTTATCATTGTCTGATTGTTTATTAACGCATTTGATAAATTTTGTTAAAGTTTTTTTATTAATCAAATTTTTAAAATTAAGTGTATTTGTTTTAATATTGTTACTATTTTTTTTTATTTTATTTTTATTTATGTTTTTATTAACACAATTGGCATTGGCATTATGAGCGTTAACATTATCAACATTGACATTATAAACATTGACATTATAAATATTAACATTATCAACATTAACATTATCGAAATTCATATTATCAGTATTATTATTAAATCCATTCACATTTAAATACGATAAATCAGAATTAAATTTATTAATTATATTTTTATTATTTTCAGAATTAAAATCATAACATATTTTGTTTATCACTCTTTTATCTTTTTCTATATTTTTTGTAATTATTTTTTTTTTTTTTCTTTTTTGTATGTAAAATATGTGTTTTCGTGTTTTTTTTAAAGTTATGATTACAAAATAAGTCTTCTTTGTCATCATTTGTTATTTTACTACTTTTGCTTAACATTCTAATATTGGTGTAATTACTACAGCTACTATTATTATCACTATTATCATCCATAATGTGTTTACTTTTATTGATTGGTATATAACTGTCGCTACTGTCTGTTTGTTTATTCCTACATTTTTTTTCTTGTATTTTTTGGTTTTCTTTTGCTATTGTCACTTCTGCTATTACTACTGCTATTACTACTGCTATTACTACTTCTATTACTACTACTATTACTACTTCTATTATTACTGCTATTACTACTGCTATTACTACTGCTATTATCATTATTATATTTTTCTCCCTTTTCTTTATTTATGTTACTTACACTATATGTGTTAATATTATTTGTGCATTTGTTATTACTACCCGTTTTGTTTTCTTTTTCTATATTATATTGTTTTACAATTAAAATCCTATCATTATTGTCATTATTTAATGTTCTGTTTGAAGCATGTAAGTTTTCGGTACATGATTGCATATTTATAGTTTTTTCTATGATTTCAGCATCTGTACTATTACTAGCGTTACTATTGTTATTACCATCTGCATTACTACTTGCATTACTATTTGCATTACCAATTGTATTACCATCTGCATTATCATCTGTATTATTGAGTAGTAAAGTATTTGTATCTGTATTTTTATTTTCACTTAATTTATTATTATAAACATTTTTCAGAATAGTATCCTTGTGCTTATTTTTTTCTCTATTATTTTCCTTTTTTCCATCTTTAATTTTATCACAATTTTTATCTTGTTTTTTAGTTTCTTTTTTTTCTTTATGTTCTTCTGATTTATTGTACATATTTTTATTTTGTTCTTCAGATTGAAAGTTGTGATTATTCGAGTTACCCATTTTAATTTGATTCTTTTTTTCTTTTTCTAAATTTATATGTTTATCATAAAGAAAAATGTCATTATGATAAAATTCGTTGTTGACAAGTTTATTTTTTAACTCATCTTTTTTATGTGAATGACCAACGTATTTTATACTAGTCATGTCTGTTATTATTTGTTGTGGTTATGATTGTGTAGTTGTGTGGTTTTGGCTGCGGTTATGGTTATTGTTTTTTTTGTTCGTTTTTTTTTTTTTTTTTTTTTTTTTTTTTTTTTTTTTTTTTTTTTTTTGCTAATGTTGTTTAATTAGTTAGGAGAGCATTTTTTGCTAATTAATAAAATGACAAATTTTTTATTTTAATTCGCATTAATCACTTTCTTAAACATAGTGAAATACTTTGCTAAGTGATCATATATATGTCATAGCACATTTATACACATGTATATATATATATACATAAATATAAAAAAAGAACTCCCAAAAATTTACATTATAAAACATATAGTTTATAAATCGCAATAAAGTTAATCATAAAGATTGCTAACACATGACATACATATGTTTCCTTACATGTATAAAACAAATACAGTAAAACATACGAACAAAAATATATATACATATAAATATTTTTTTTATAACTTATATATGTAATAAGGTGTAGTCAAATTTAGTAGCAGTTTTAAATATAACTACTATTTAGATACATATTATATCCACCTTATTTGACAATGTTATATATATATATATATATATATATATACATGCATAAACGAACAAGTTGAATATTTTTCAAACACATTAACATACACCTAAAAGTACGCATCCTAAATGAAAGAAAAAAAAAAAAAAATTTATAGTTATAAAAGCCAACAAAATATTTAGTTAATAATGTTACTATTTAAATGAATAAAATATAAATTTAATAAAGTTAATTAAAAGTTCACAACTAAATAAAAAAAAAAAAAAAAAAAACACACACACACACACGCACACACTATATACATATATATGTATAAAGAATAAACACTAGCTGACACCTATGTATACTGACAACACAACTTACAGAAATGTCAACATATCATTTATAATAATAAAAACAATATAAAATACAAAAGTATAAAAAATAAAGTGAAACAAATACATATAATAATCAACACAAAAGTATATGCAAGAAAATTTTTTTTTTTATAATTATTAATGTTTAAAAATAAATGTTTTAAAAAAATTGGATTTTTTTTGTGATCAATAGATTTTTAACAAACAACTGGTTTTTTTTTTTAGCTTTTTTTTTTTTTTTTGAGGTTATCAATAAGTTAAAAAAAAAAATAAAAAAAAAATTATAATAAGCTTCGAAAATATAATGGTGCAAATATATATATGTATATATCACTAGAAACTCAATAGAATAAAAATTTAAATATTGAAATAAAAACAATCAAAAAATGTGCATAAAAAGAACAAACAATTTATTATGTATCTTTAGTTGTACTTAATTTTTTTTTATCAAATTCACTATTTTTATTGCTCTTACTGCTTTTGCTACGTTTAATATTTTCATTTTTTTCACCACCTTTGTTCTTTTGTTACTTTTGTTACTTTTGTTTTATTTTTTTTTTATTATTATTTTATTTTATTTTATTTTTTTTTTTGACGTTTATTAAGGGTGCTTATATAGGCATTTCAAAAATCATAGTGAGCTTAAAAATTATTTCGAATTACAATGAAAACCACAAAAAATAAAATAAAAAGGCTCAAGAAAAGAATAATAATGCAATATAAAAAGTTACAAGAACTAATGAAGTGGTGTTAAAAAAAAAAAAAAAAAAAAAAAATAGAGATGTGTTCTAGAGCACACAAATATATTTATTTGCATATTACATTTATAAGTATTACTTTTTTTTTTTTTTTTTTTTTTTTCTCATTGGTAGAAATGTTACATTTAAAAGAAAATAAAAAAAATGAGAGAATGTGTGATGTGTAATGTCAAGGGCATTTGTTCATTTTTTAATTACTTTTAATAACAAATTAATAGGTTATAATTGTTTAAACATTGTGTAATATATTAGTTAAATCTACAAAAAAAAATACTCTATACATTTTTTTTTTTTCTTTTTTATTTAACAATAATTCTATGTGTTCATATATATCCATTTATATTTATATTTTACATGCAGAAAAAAAAAAAAAAAAAAATGAAATACTCATGCATCTGGGTGTATTAGTATTTTAATAATATTTTAATAATTACCTATATATATATATATATATATATATATATTTAAAATGTAAAAATATGTTTTGTACTTATGTATAAGTTTATTCATTTATTTTATAATTAAAAAGAATAATATATTAAGAAACTGTCATATATGAGTATAAACATATCATTAATATTCTGTGTGTTTTACTGATACATTAAAATAAAACAAGGGTTGTTAACGTTTTTTTTTTTTTTTTTTTATTAATGGTTTATTTTTTTTTAAGCACTGTTATTTCCTTTTTATTTACATACTAATTACTTTTATTTTATTTTGTATGTTATAAACTTTTCAAGTTGGTTATGTATTTTGTTACTGTTATTAGATGCTGTTTTCATATAAAAAATGTTGATAATATTTATAATACCAATCAATAAATGATGAATACATATTTGCAATTAAAACGAAAAAATAAAATAATAAATAAAAAGTAATAAATTTTTATGATAGTTATATTATGTTTAATATGTTAAAACACGTGTTTACATATGTGTATATTTACATAAACGTTTACACATTCCAATATACTTTAAGGCATAATATGGAATAAATATCGTGTAAAATAAAAATAAATATACTTTTATGTAATTCTTATATTATGTGCATAATAGTAAATTATATTTTTTATTATAAACAAAAAAAAAAATAAAATAAAATAAAACATTATTTAATTGGAATCAATTGGTACAACTGCTAAAGCTGAAATTCTATTATCTCCTTTACATTTTTCTATAAACACATTTTGTATTATTTTTGCTACATCCTAAAATAACAAAATAAAAAATTTTAAATGTTTATTGAAATGTGAAAAAATATAAACGTGTATTGTATGCACCTTAATGGTTGTTTTTTTTTTTTTTTTTTTTTTTTTTTTTTTTTTTATCGTGCTATTTATTTATGTGTATGTTCAGGTTTTGTTGTATATTTGTATGCACAGATTGAGACGTATGACATATATATTTATTACGTATATGAATTCACTGGAAGTCCTTTGACCATGACTAATTGGTTCGTTTTTCCTTCCATCCAATTCGATAATTTCTCCATTATGTTCCATTAAAATAATATAATGTGTGTTAACATTTATATCATCTCCTACAGATGCTTGGCCACCAGAACATTCATGATGTAACAATTCAATGCTCTTATTATTTTCGAGTTCCTAGAAAAAAGGAAGTAACAAAAGTAAGAACCAACAATTTGAATAAATGTTTAAAAAAAAAAAAAAAAAATAATAATAACAATAATAATAATAATAATAATAATAAAATAAAAATAAAAATAGAAAAAAATAAATATTCACATAGTTCGTTCCTTTTTTCTTTAACACAATGTGTGATATGTAAAACGAAACCTTTCCTCTTTCTTCAGGAGTCATTTTCTCAACTTTATCAAAAAAATTAGCTAAAATAGAACCCTTGCCTTAAAAAGAAGCAACGAAAGCATACATATAACATATACGTAGATGGTATTATAAAAACTAACACATCAATGTTAATATATATATATATATATATACAGCTATATTATAATTTAGTAAAAAAATAAATGTAAATAGATGGAAAGTCAAACTTACTAATTTCAAATTTATCTCTCAAATTTCCGAACAAATGTATCAAAGCAATTGTACCACAACAGTTTGGAATAGTCTTAATAAACAAAAAATAAAGATAAAAATGGATTAGAACAAAAATAAATGAACGAACGAGGCTATATAATTTTTTTACAATGCACAAATTAAAAACAGTCTTTATAAATATATCCACACATAAGCATATAAACGTAGGCACATACATTTATATATATTGGTATGTATATTTATAGATTATTATACAAGCGATAATGTAACCATAATGCTTACTTGCTTTATAAAAAAAGCGTCACTAATACCTTTATTTACTATTTTTTCACTTGAATTGTTTTCATTATTCTAATTGATAATAACAGAAAAAAAAAAAAAAAAAAAAAAAAATTTTAATTCCTTTTTTTAAAGAACAGGTAATTAGTTTGAAAAAAAAAAAGAGAAGAGACGAAAAAAAAAGAGGATAAGAAAAAAAAATAAAGTATTACAAAATTTTCATTTAATGGGTATAATAGTAGTATTGCATGCGCTGGTTTAGGTATCTGTTAATTTATATTTAAAAAAAAGAAAAAATATATATATATATATATTATATATATAGGAAGAAAGAAAGAGAAAGATATGTGCGTGTCATTAATGTTTACTTAAAAAATGTGCTTATGTTTACTTAAAAAATGTGCTTATGATGTATGCGTGTGTGTTTTTCTTTATTTTATTTTTTTTTTTATAGTGTTTATCATATGTATGTGTGTAGGGGACATATAAGTGGTTATGTAATTGTTTAATTATGTGGTTTTTTAATTATTTTTTTGTTTGATAAACTGCAAAAACATAACCAACCATATCTAATAGGTCTTTATCAAAACCCAAAATATCCTCAAACTTTAATTTACATTGTCCAAGTTTAGTAGAATATAAATACAACGAATCTGGGTTGGATTCTAAAGGTACCCAAATATTCTTTAACATTTTCTCTATTTTTATTTTAAGTTAAAAAAAAAAAAAAAAATAAACAAATAAAAAGCAAATAAAAAGCAAATAAAAAGCAAATAAAAAACAAATAAAAAACAAATAAAAAACAAATAAATATATAAAAATCCTATTTCAAGTATTTTATATATAAGCATTAAAAAAATAAATAAAAAAAAAAAAAAAAGCGACGTTTATAATATATATATATATATATATATTTTTTTTAATATTTATGGAAAAGTTATTAAATATGAACTTTGTGGGTACATAAGCGACGCATAATTTAAAGAAAAGAAGTAAAGGAAAACAAAAATATATTTACATATGTATTTATTTACTCCATACAAAGTTTTTTTTTTTTTAATTTAATAAATTTTTACAGAAATATACAGGTTGATGTGAACATAGAACATTTTATTTTTATTTTTATTTTTTGTTTGTGTGCTGATTGTACATCATTTAGTAACTAGCTCATTTTTTTTATAAAAACGGTCACTTATTTATTTTTATTATTTTTTTTTTTTTTTATGAGGGATTAAAGTGAGAATAAAAACATAATGGTATATATATTATGAATGCTCATATAAATTTAAGCACGTATATACATAAATAATGTTCTTTGTTAATGGTCACCTTTAAAAAAAAAAAAAAAAATATATAAATATATATCCATAGAAATTATATATATATATATATATATATTTCGTATTTTTTTTTTACATAATGTTTAAATAAAAATATATTAACAATTTTTTTATTTTAAAAAAAGAGTCAAAAATTAATCATTTAATATATATAAACATATAATTATATATATATAAAATTTTAAGCGAAGAAATATATAACTCGTCGAAGTACATTAACATATTTATATAAACAACACTTTATCATTAAATACAACGTTAAAAAAGGAATAGTTCAAAATGGCAAAATCAAAGAATCACACAAATCATAACCAAGTAAAGATATGATAATGCATATATATATATATATAGTTCATCTTAATCGTTTTTTTTTTTTTTTTTTAAACAGTGTTTTTTCAGTTATTTCCTTTTTTTTTAATAAACATGTTCCCATTATTTTTATAAGTGACAGTTCTACATCTTTATAAACATTATTTACTTGTTTATGTAAATTACATATAAGTCATTATTAAGGATTACTTTATTATACATTTTAATAGTGTTATTTTTATTTTTTTTTTTTTTTATTGACCTAGAACTATTAAAAAGTTCTTTAATGTGTTGTAGCTGTGTGGTACAAATAATGCATATTCAATGTTACTTATCATTTAACTGATATATACATATATATATATGTATATATATATATTTTTCTTTTTAATATAGAACAGGAAGGCTCATAAGAATGGTATTAAGAAACCCAAAGTCCACAAATTCATGTCTCGTAAGGGGGTATGTATAAAAAATTAATTCGTTATTGATTCATTTACTAATTTTTATATCCTTTCAGATAGTTTTAT
>NW_022326444.1:0-1730 GCF_002776525.5 Piliocolobus tephrosceles | reverse complement strand
CTAAAACACAATTTATAAAAATACTAAATGTATATCAAACTATTTTTATAGATAAATATGTACTTACAAAGATATACACATGATTAAATATTTTTATAGTTTGAATTTAATTGGGTTTTAACACCAAACGATAAAACAAAAATTAAAATAAGATTACTTTATAATCGATATAAGTAAATATAATTTTTTGAATACTGCAAAAAAAAAACAAAAAATAAAACCTAAAACAATATATATATATATATATATGCGTTAGGCGTTATGCATTAGGCCTTTTTTATTTTTTGTTTATAAATATTAAAATACTTACATCCTTAACAATGTTGTCATTACAATTTTGCTTGATAATATTAGCTTTAATCGCTTATTATTGATTTTTTTAAATCAGGTAAAAATATATACTTTTCAATAAATATGTATATAGTATAACTAACTAAATTTAATTATAGTTATTTAAAAATTAGCGTTTTATTTAATAACATAATTATTATCATAAAATTCTTTTATTTTTATATTAAATATAATTAAAAACTTTTTATTTATTTGTCTCTTCATCATCAGTAAAATTATCTTCTTCTAAACCAACTAATTCATATTCATTGTTCATATGTTCTACCACATTTTCATTACTATTCGAACCAATTGTTTCATTATTGACGGTATTAACATGATCTGTCATATTTGATTCATTTCCATTATTTATTTGTTCTGTTACATTTTCATCATGATGCTCATCATATGTTATATCATTGGAAGAAATAACATTCGGTGTATATATCACATTATTCTGTATAGTATATGTATTAAATCCTGCAAGAATATACAAATTAAGACTTAATGCAGTTTCACTAATACCTTGCATTTGATTTTGATAAAAATATAAATTAAAAATTTGTTGTCCATAATAAATGATACTTCTTATTTCTGGTCCATAATCCAAAGATTCCACTGACTCTAATCCATGATACGAAAAATGAGATGCCCAATAATCAACAATATAACAATGCATAACTCCTTCTTCAATACCATTCAATATATTACTAACATCTGTGGAGATACTTACACTGCTTAACACATTTTCTGCATTATACAAATGACTCATTGTATATTCTAATTGTTCCAAACCACCATGTAACATTATTACATAACCAAGATTTTATAATGCTGCTTCATAAGCTTCTAAACTACCTGTTGCATAATTTAAACTAATCGATATACTTTGCATACTACCATAGGTAGAAAAATAAGTTGACCAGTATCCAGTCATAACTAAAAAAGATGTTACGTTATTATCATAATACGACATACTCATTGCGTTTTAAACAACATATATACTTGATGTTGAATTACCATCATTAATTGCTGCAGGTGCATAATTTTCAGAACCTACTGTTTCAGTTTAATTATTATTAGTACTCACTGTTCCAGTTGATTCATTAATAAAACTTAACATACCATTTGATAAATACATACAAGTATTAAAACTACCATTACCAGTATTAACACTTCCTTCTGCACCCACTACAGAAAACTCCAATTCAACAACATGTCCATTTTGCATAAGATGATGTTGGTTAGTAATATCGACTGTGTCTGTAGACCCATCATCATCATCATTATCATTTATAGTGTTATCACTAAAAGAAAAATTGTCTGATTCGGGTTCAGGTTCATTATGCACATTTACAACATCTTGATTTACAACATCTCCATTTACAACATCTCCATTT
>NW_022326443.1:0-14984 GCF_002776525.5 Piliocolobus tephrosceles | reverse complement strand
AAAACAGAAAGAAGCACTCGAAAAAACTGTTCTCTGACATGTCCATTCTTTTGACAGGGTTAAAGCTTACTCTACAATTCCCAGTTTGAAAGTCGGTTTTGATGGTTCTGAGAAGGGATAATAAGTGGCAACTGGATGCCTGTGTGAAGCAAAGAAATGTCATCCATCGAAAATTGGAGAGAAGCTTTTTGTGCAACTCTGTTGTGATGTTTCTATTCATCTCATAGAGTGAAATCATTCTTCGCATTGAGTCGTTTGAAATCATTGGTTCTGTGGAATCTGTGAAAGGGCATTTGGAAACTATCTTTAGAATATCCTGAAAAAGAAATAACCTCAGAGAGAAACCAGAAGGAAGCTTTCTGTGAATCTGCTCTGTGTCACGTGAATTCCGCTCACACAGTTAAGCTTCTCTTCCATTGAGCAGTATCCAAACACTGTTATACTTTAGTCTGTGAAAGGGATATTCTGCAGCACTATGAGGCTGACAGTGAGAAAGGAAACGTCTTCAGATAGAAACTGGAGCGAAGATTTTTGAGGAGCTGCTTTGTGATGTGTGCATTCCACTCACAGAAATATACCTTTCTTCTCCTAGAGGATTCCTTAATCCCTTTTGGAGAAAAAACTTCCAAGAGACATTCGTGAGTGTAAGGATGGCTGTGGTGAAAAAGGAAATATCCTCAGACAAAAACTGGAAGGAAGAATTCTGTGAATTGCTCTGTGTTAGGTATATTGATTCATTTCTCATTGTTAAAACTTTCCTTATATTATGCAGTTTGGATAGTCCATCATTCACGGATTTGCAAAGGGACATTTGGGAGGACATTCAGGCCTATGGTGACAGAAGAGATATCTTCAGCTAAAAACTGGATAAAAGCTTTCTGAGAAACTACTTTGTGATGTATGCATTCCACTCAGGGAGTTACACACCTTTTCTCAAAGGCGGTGTTTCAACAGTGTTTCTGTGAATCCGAAAAAGAGATGTTTTGGAATGCTTTGAGGACTATGGTGAATAGTGAAGTATACTGAAATAAAATCGAGAAAGAAGCATTCCAAGCATCTGCTCCTATATGTGCATTCACTTCACAGAGTTAATGGTTAATCTATGTTGCTCAGTTTCGAAACTCTGTCTTTGAAAAATCTCTGACGGGATATTTAGTGAAGCCTGGAGACCTGTGGTGAGCAAGGAAATGTCTTCTGATGAAACCTGCAGAGAAAATTTCAGAGCAACTGCTTTGCAATGTGTTTATTCCCCTCATAGAGTTAAACCATACTTTGGACTGAGCAGTTGAAATCACTGTTTTTGTGGAATCTGAGGAAGGACATTTGGGAACGATCCTTAGAATATGGAGAAAGAAATATCCTCAGGTAAAATCCAGAAGGAAGGTTTCTGTGAAACTGCTCTGTGTCATTTAATTCCTCTCACTCAGTTAAGCCTTTTTTTCATTGAGAAGTTTTCTAACCCTGTGTATGTTTTGCGTGTGATTGGATATTCGGGAGCATTTTGAGGCTTATGGTGAAAAAGGAAATATGTTCAAACAGAAACTGGTGAGAAGCTTTCCGAGGAATTGCTTTGTGACTTGTGCATTCCACTCATGTATTATACCTCTCTTCTCATACAGCATCGGGGAAACTCTTTTGGAGAAACAGGTACCAAGTGATATTCGGGAGCATGTTGATGCCGACGGTGAAAAGGGAAAAGACTCAGACAAAAACTGGAAGAAGCTTTCTAGGAAACTACTCTGTGATATGTGTAATCATCTCACATAGATAAAGCTTTCTTTATATTACACAGCTTGGAAACTGTCATGGACGGATCCACGAAGGGACATTCGGGAGGACATTCAGGACTATTGTGAAAAAATAAATTTATTCAGATAAAAACTGGAAAGAAGCATTCTGTGATTCTGCTTTTTGCTATATTTATTCATCTCACATAGATGAAGCATTCTTTACATTACACAGCTTGGAAACTCAAT
The DNA here is from genome assembly GCF_002776525.5 of Piliocolobus tephrosceles. Taxonomy (NCBI): domain Eukaryota; kingdom Metazoa; phylum Chordata; class Mammalia; order Primates; family Cercopithecidae; genus Piliocolobus; species Piliocolobus tephrosceles. The sequence goes on along the minus strand of NW_022326443.1, from coordinate 13,008 downwards.
CATGGATTGATCCGCAAAGGGACATTTGGGTTCATATTAGGGCATATGGTGAAATAGGAAATGTAGTCAGATAAAAACTTGAGAGAAGCTTTCTGAGTAACTGCTTTGTGTTGTGCATATTCCACTCAGGGTGTTATAACTTTCCTCTCATAAGGCACAGTTAGAACACTATTCATGTAAAACCAAAAGAGTGATATTCGGAGCAGAATGAAGATTATTGCTCAAAGTGAAATGTCATCCAATAAAAAACAGAAAGAAACTCTCGAAGAAACTGCTCTCTGACATGTCCATTCTATTCAAAGGATTAAAGCTTACTCTACATTTCCAAGTTTGAAAGTCAGTCTTTGAGGGTTCTGCGAAGGGATAGTAAGTTGCAAACGGAGGCCTATGTCGAGCAAGGAAATGTCTTCCAAAGAAAATTGGAAAGAAGCTTTCTGCACAACTCTTTTGTGATGTTTGTATTCATCTCACAGAGTTAAATCATTCTTTGAATAGAGCAGTTTGCAATCACTCTTTCTGTGGAATCTGAGAAAGGACATTTGGAAACACTCTTTAGAATGTCCTGAAAAGAAATAATCTCAGAGAGAAAGAAGACTAAATCTTTCTGTGAAACTACTATCTGTCATGTGAATTCCGCTCACACAATTAAGGTTCTCTTTTCACTGAGCAGTAACATAACACTGTTTTTGTGTAGTCTGTGAAGGGATATTCAGGAGCACTTTGAAGCTTATGGTGAAAAAGGAAACGTTTTCATATGGAAACTGGAGAGAAGCTTTCTGAGGAGCTGGTTTGCGACGTGTGCATTCCACTAACAGAAATATCTTTCTTCTCATAGAGGATTCTGGCATAGAGGAAAATCTGTCTTTGAAGAATCTGTGAAGGGATATGTAGTGACGCCCGGAGGCTAGTGGTGAGCAAGGCAACGTCTTCCAATGAAACCTACAGAGAAACTTTCTGAGCAATTGCTTTGCAATGTGTGTATTCGTCTCATAGAGTTAAAACATTCTTTTGATTAAGCAGTTTGAAATCAGTGTTTTTGTGGAATCTGAGGAAGGACATTTGGGAACGATCCTTAGAATATGGAGAAAGAAATATCTTCAGGTAATATCCAGAGGAAGCTTTCTGTGAAACTGCTCTGTGTCATCCTAATTCCTATGACTCAGTTAAGCCTCTCTTGTCATTGAGCTTTTTTCTAACCCGTGTATGTTGAGCGTGTGATGAGATATTCGGGAGCAGTTTGAGGCTTAGGGTGAAAAAGGAAATATGTTCGGACCGAAGCTGTAGAGAAGCTTTCCGAGGAACTGCTTTGTGACGTGTGCATTACACTCACAGTGATATACCACTCTTCACATACAGCGTGAGGGAAGCCGTTTTGGAGCAACAGGTACCAAGTGATATTCGGGAGCATGTTGATGCCAATGATGAAAAGGGAAACAGCCTCATACAAAACCTGGAAAGAAGCTTTCTAGGAAACTACTCTGTGATATGTGTAATCATCTCACAGAGATAAGGGTCCCTTACATTACACAGCTTGAAAACTGTCATGCACGGATCCACGAAAGGAATTTCGGGAGCACACTCAGGACTATGATGAAAAAGGAAATATCTTCAGATAAAAACTGGAAAGAAGCTTTCTGTGAATCTGCTTTTTCTACGTTTATTCTTCTCACATAGATGAAGCTGTCCTTACATTACACAGCTTGGAAACTCCCTCGTGGATGAATCCACAAAGGGATATTTGGGATCACATTTGGGCCTATGTTGAAATAGGACATATAGTCAGATAAAAACTGGAGAGAAGCTTTCTGAGAAACTGCTTGGTGATGTGGGCATTCCACACAGGTAGTTTTAACGTTCTTCTCATAAGGCACAGTTGGAACACTGTCCCTGTAAAACCAAAAGAGAGATATTCAGAGCACATTGAAGAATATGGCAAAAAGTGAAATCTCGTCCAGTAAAAAACAGCAAGAAGCACTCGACGAAACTGCTCTCTGACATGCCCATTCTTTTCACAGTGTTAAAGCTTACCCTACATTTCCCAGTTTGAAAGTCGGCCTCTGAGGGTGCTGCAAAGGGATAGTAAGCGGCAACCAGGAGCCTGTGCCGAGCAAGGAAATATCTCCCATCGAAAATTGGAGAGAAGCTTTCTGCACAACTCTTTTGTGATGTCTGTGTTCATCTCGAAGAGTTAAATCATTCTTTGGATTGAGCAGTTTGAAATCACTCTTTCTGTGGAATCTGAGAAAGGACATTTGGAGACACACTTGAGAATAATCTGAAAAAGACATAACCTCAGAGACAAACCAGAAGGAAGCTTTTGTGAACCTGCTCTGTGTCACGTGAATTCTGCTCACACAGTTAATCTTCTTTTTTCACTGAGCAATATCATAACACTGTTTTTGTGTAGACTGTGAAAGGATATTCAGGAGCGATTTGAGGGTTATGGTGAGAAAGGAAACGTGCTCAGATTGAATATGGAGAGAAGCTATCTGAAGAGTTGCTTTGTGACGTGTGAATTCCACTCACAGAAATATACCTTTCTTCTCCTAGAGGATTCTGGAATCCCTTTTGGTGAAAAAGCTACCAAGGGACATTCGGGAGTATAGGGATGGCTATGGTGAAAATGGAAATATTCTCAGACAAAGACTGGAAAGAACATTTCTGTGAAACTGCTTCGTGATCGATATATCTATTCATCTTGCATAGGTCAAACCTTTCTTATATAACGCAGTTTAGAATATCCATCATGCACGGATCCACGAAGGGACATTTGGGAGCACATTCAGGCGTATGGTGAAACAGGAGATATCTGCAGGTAAAAATTAGATAGAAGCATTCTGAGAAACTACTTGTGATGTATGCATTCCGCTCAGAGAGTTATACCTCTTTTCTCACAAGGCAGTGTTTAAACACTGTTCCTGTGAAACCGAAAAACTGATATTTCGGAGGGCATTGAGGGCTATGGCAAATAGTGAAATACACTGAAATAAAATCGAGAAAGAAGCGTTCCAAGAATCTGCTCTCTGACATGTGCATTCACTTCACAGAATTTCTGCTTACTCTATGTCGACTAGTTTCAAAATTCCGTCTTTGAAGGATCTGTGAAGGGATATTTAGCGACGCCTGGAGGCTGGTGGTGAGCAAGGAAACATCTTCCGATGAAACCTGCAGAGTAACTTTCTGAGCAACTGTTTTGTGAAGTGTGTATTCGTCTCATAGATTTAAATTGTTTTTTGAATTTAGCAGATTGAAATCACTGTTTTTGTGGAATCTGAGGAAGGACACTTGGGAACGATCCTTAGAACATGGAGAAACAATTATTCTCAGGTATAATACAGAAGGAAGCTTTTTGTGAAACTCCTCTGTGTCATCTTAATTCTTCTCCCTTAGTTAAGCCTATCCTTACGTTGAGTAGTTTTATAACCCTGTGTATGTTTAGCATGTGATGGGACATTCGGGAGCATTTTGAGGCTTACGGTGAAAAAGGAAATACGTTCAGACCGAAACTGGACAGAAGCATTCCGAGGAACTGCTTTGTGACGTGTGCATTTCACTCATAGTGACATACCTCTCTTCTCATACAGCGTCGAGGAATCCCTTTTGGAGAAACAGGTACCAAGTGATATTCGGGAGCATGTTATTGCCGATGATGAAAAGGGAAATAGCCTCAGTGAAAACCTGGAAAGAGGCTTCCTGGGAAACTACTCTGTGATATGTGTAATCATCTCACATAGATAAAGTTTTCCTTATATTACACAGCTTGAAAAGTGTCATGGACAGATCCACGAAGGGACTTTCGGGAGCACACTCAGGACTATGGTGAAAAAGGAAATATCTTCAGATAAAAACTGGAAAGAATCTTTCTGTGAATCTGCTTTAGTCTATGTTTATTTTTCTCGCATAGATGAAGCTTTGTTTACATTTAGCAGTTTGGAAACTCCCTCATTGTTGGATCCACGAAGTGATATTTTTTATCACATTCAGGCCTATGGTCAAAGAGGAAATAGATTCAGATAAAAACTGGAGAGAAGCTCTCTGAGAAACTGCTTGGTGATGTGTGCATTCCACTCAGGGAGTTTTAATGTTCTTCTCATAAGGCACAGTTTGAACACTGTTCCTGTAAAACCAAAAGAGTGAAATTCGGAGCACATTGAAGACTATGGAAAAAAGTCAAATGTCGTCCAATAAAAAACATAAAGAAGCACTCGAAGAAAATCCTCTCTGACATGCCCATTCTTTTCACAGGGTTAAAGATTACTGTACATTTCCCAGTTTGAAAGTCGGCCTCTGAGGTTTCTGTGAAGGGATAGTAAGTGGCCACCAGAGGCCTGTGTCAAGCAAGGAAATGTTTCCCATCAAAAATGGGAGAGAAGCGTTCTGCGCAACTCTTTTGTGATGTTTGTATTCATCTCAAAGAGTTAAATCATTCTTTGGATTGAGCAGTTTGAAATCACTGTTTCTCTGGAATCTGAGAAAGGATATTTGGAAAAACTCTTTAGAATACACTGAAAAAGAAATAACCTCAGAGAGAAATCAGAAGGAATCTTTCTGTGAACCTGCTCTGTGTCACGTAAATTCCACTCACACAGTTAAGCTTCTCTTTTCATTGAACAGTATCATAACACTGTTTTTGTTTAGACTGTGAAGGGATATTCAGAAGCAATTTGAGTGTTATGGTGAGAAAGGAAACATCTTCAGATAGAAACTTGAGAGAATCTTTCTGAGGAACTGCTTTCTGACGTGTGCATTCCACTCACAGAAATATACCTTTCTTCTCCTAGAGGATTCCGGAATCCCTTGTGGAGAAAAAGCTACCAAGACACATTCGGGAGTATAGGGATGGCTATGGTGAAATAGGAAATATCCTCCTACTAAAACTGGTAAGAAGATTTCTGCGAAACTGCTTCGTTTTAGATATATCTATTTATCTCGCATAGTTCAAACCTTTCTTACATTACGCAGTTTTGAATCTCTGCCATGCACAAATCCACGAAGGGACATTCGGGAGCACATTCAAGCCTATGGTGAAAGAGGAGATATCTTCAGATAAAAACTGGATAAAAGCTTTGTGAGAAGCTACTTGTGATATATGCATTCTGGTCAGGAACTTTTACCTCTTTTCTCTCAAGGCAATGTTTACACACTGTTCCTGTGTAACCGAAAAAGTGATATTTCGGAGTGCACTGAGGAGTATGGCAAACAGTGAAATATACTGAAATAAAATCGAGAAAGAAGCGTTCCAGGTATCTTCTCTCTGATATGTGCATTCACTTCACAGACTTTATGCTTACTCTATGTTGCCCAGTTTTGTAATTCTGCGTTTGAAGAATCTGTGAAGGGATATTTAGTGACGCCCCGAGGCTTGTGGTGAGCAAGGAAACATCTTCCGATGAAAAATGCAGAGTAACTTTCTCAGCAACTGCTTTGCGATGTGTGTATTCATCTCCTAGATTTAAACCGTTCTTTGCATTGAGCAGATTGAAATCACTGTTTTTGTGGAATCTCAGGAAGGACATTTGGGAACGATTCTTAGAACATGGAGAAAGAAATGTCCTCAGGTAAAATCCAGAAGGAAGCTCTCTGTGAAACTACACTGTGTCATCTTAATTCGTCTCGCTTAGTTCAGCCTCTCCTTACGTTGAGTAACTTTATAACCTTGTGTATGTTTAGTGTGTGATGGGACATTCGGGAGCACTTTGAGGCTTACGGTGAAAAAGAACATAACTTCAACCGAAACTGGAGAGAAGCTCTTCGAGAAACTGCTTTGTGACGTGTGCATTCCACTCACAGAAATATACCTTTCTTCTCCTAGAGGATTCCGGAATCCCTTTTGGAGAAACAGCTACCAAGAGACATTCTGGAGTATACGGATAGCTATGGTGTAAAAGGAAATATCCTCAGACAACCCTGGAGAGATTTCTGTGAATTGCTTTGTGTTAGGTATATTGATTCATTTCTCATTGTTAAAGCTATTCTTATATTATGCAGTTTGGATAGTCCATCATTCATGGATTTGTGAAGAAACATTCGGGAGCAAATTCAGGCCTATGTTGACAGACGAGATATCTTCAGATAAAAACTGGATAGAAGCTTTCTGAGAAACTACTTTGTGATGTATGCATTCCACCCAGGGTGATACACCTCTTTTCTCACAAGGCGGTGTTTCAATAGTGTTCCTGTGTATCCGAAAAAGAAATGTTTCAGAATGCATTGAGGACTATGGTGAATAGTGAAGTGTACTGAAATAAAATCGAGAAAGAAGCATTCCAAGAATCTGCTCCTATATGTGCATTCACTTCACAGAGTTAATGGTTAATCTATGTTGCCCAGTTTCAAAACTCTGTCTTTGAAAAATCTCTGAAGGTATATTTAGTGGAGCCTGGAGACCTGTGGCGAGCAAGGAAATGTATCCTGATGACACCTGCAGAGAAACTTTCAGAGCAACTGCTTTGTGATGTGTATATTCCTCTCATAGAGTTAAATCATACTTTGGATTGAGCAGTTGAAATCACTGTTTTTGTGGAATCTGAGGAAGGACATTTGGGAACGATCCTTAGAATATGGAGAAAGAAATATCCTCAGGTAAAATATAGAAGGAAGGTTTCTGTGAAACTGCTCTGTGTCATTTTAATTCCTCTCGCTCAGTTAAGCCTCTTTTTTCATTGAGAAGTTTTCTAACCCTGTGTATGTTTTGCGTGTGATGGGATATTTGGGAGCATTTTGAGGTTTATGGTGGAAAAGGAAATATGTTCAAACCGAAACTGGAGAGAAGCTTTCCGAGGAACTGCTTTGTGACTTGTGAATTCCACTCAAGTGTTATACCTCTCTTCTCATACAGCGTTGGGGAACCCCTTTTGGAGAAACAGGTACCAAGTGATGTTCGGGAGCATGTTGATGCCGATGGTGAAAAGGGAAAAGACTCAGAAAAAAACTGGAAGAAGTTTTCTAGGAAACTACTCTGTGATATGTGTAATCATCTCAAATAGACAAAGCTTTCTTTATATTATGCAGCTTGGAAAATGTCATGGAAGGATCCACGAAGGGACATTCGGGAGGACATTCAGGACTATTGTGAAGAAGTAAATATCTTCAGATAAAAACTAGAAAGAAGATTTCTGTGAATCTGTTTTTGCTATATTTATTCATCTCACATAGATGAAGCGTACTTTACATTACACAGCTTGGAAAGTCAATCATGGATAGATCCACGAAGGCATATTTGGGATCATATTCGGGCGTATGGTGAAATAAGAAATATAGTCAGATAAAAACAGGAGAGAAGCTTTCTGAGAAACTGCTTTGTGATGTGCGTATTCCACTCAGGGGGTTGTAACTTTCCTCTCATAAGGCACAGTTTGAACACTGCTCCTGTAAAACCAAAGGAGTGATATTTGGAGCAGATGGAAGATTATTGCTAAAAGGGAAATGTCATCCAATAAAAAACGGAAAGAAAACTCGAAGAAACTGTTCTCTGACCTGTCCATTCTATTAAAGTATTAAAGCTTACTCTACATTTCCCAGTTTTAAAGTCAGTTTTTGAGGGTTCTGCGAAGGGATAGTAAGTTGCAAACAGAGGCCTGTGTCCAGCAAGGAAATGTCTTCCATAGAAAATTGGGCAGAAGCTTTCTGCACAACTCTTTTGTGATGTTTGTATTCATCTCATAGAGTTAAATCATTCTTTGGATGGAGCAGTTTGTAATCACTCTTTCTGTGGAATCTGAGAAAGGACATTTGGAAACACTCTTTAGAATGTCCCGAAAAGGAAATTATCTCAGAGAGAAAGAAGACGAAAGATTTCTGTGAAACTACTATCTGTCACGTGAATTCCGCTCACAAAATTAAGGTTCTCTTTTCATTGTGCAGTAACATAACACTGTTTTTGTGTAGTCTGTGAAGGGATATTCAGGAGCGCTTTAAGGCTCACGATGAAAAAGGAAACGTCTTCAGATGGAAACTGGAGAGAAGCTTTCTGAGGAGCTGGTTTGCGACATGTGCATTCCACTAACAGAAATATCTTTCTTCTCAGAGAGGATTCAGGCATCCCTTTTGGAGAAAAAGCTACCAAGAGACATTCGGGGGTATAGAGATGGCTATGGTGAAAAAGGAAATATCCTCAAGACAAAAAGTGGAAAGAAGATTTCTGTCAAACTGCTTTGTGTTAGATATATTGATTCATCTCGCATTGTTAAAACTTTTCTTATATTATGCAGTTTGGAAACTCCGTCATGCACGGATCTGGGAAAGCACATTCGGGAGCACATTCAGGCCTACGGTGAAAGAGGAGATATCTTCAGATAAAAACTGGACAGAGCTTTCTGAGAAACTACTTTGTGATAGATGCATTCCACTCAAGGATTTATACCTCTTTTCTCACAAGTCAGTGTTTGAACACTGTTCCTGTGAAACCGAAAAAGTGATATTTCGGAGTGCATTGAGGACTATGGCGAATAGTGAAATATACTGAAATAAAATCGAGGAAGGAGCATTCCAAGAATCTGCTCTCTGATATGTGCATTCACTTCACAGAGTTAATGCTTATTCTATGTTGCCCAGTTTCAAAACTCTGTCTTTGAAGAATCTGTGAAGGAATATGTAGTGACGCCTGGAGGCCTGTGGTGAGCAAGGAAACGTCTTCCAATGAAACCTGCAGAGAAACTTTCTGAGCAACTGCTTGATGATGTGTGTATTCGTCTCACAGAGTTAAACCATTCTTTTGATTGAGCAGCTTGAAATCACTGTTTTTGTGGCATCTGAGGAAGGACATTGGGGAACGATTCTTAGAATATGGAGAAAGAAATATCCTCAAGTAAAATCCAGAAGGAAGTTTTCTGTGAAACTGCTCTGTTTCACGAGGATTTCGGTCACACAGTAAGCTTCCCTTTTCATTGAGCACTATCATAACACTGTTTGTTTATGTCTGTGAAAGGGATATTCAGGAGCCCTTTGAGGCCTATGGTGAGAACGGAAACGTCTTCAGATAGAAACTGGAGAGAAGCTTTCTGAGGAGCTGCTCTGTGACGTGTGCATTCCACTCACAGAAATATACCTTTCTTCTGATAGAGAATTCTGGAATCCATTTTGGAGAAAAAGCTACCAAGAAGCATTCGGGAGTACAGGGACAGCTTTGATGAAAAAGGAAATATCCTCAGACAAAAACTGGAAAGAAGATTTCTGAGAAACTGCTTTCTGTTAGATATACTGATTCATCTCGCATACTTAAAACTTTTCTTATAATACGCAGTTTGGAAACCGTCATGCACGGATCCATGAAGGGACATTCGGGAGCATATTCCGGCCTACGGGGAAACAGGAGACAACTTCAGATAAAAACTGGATAGAAGCTTTCTGCGAAACTACTTTGTGATGTATGCATTCAACTCAGTTAGTTATACCTCTTTTCTCACAAGGCAGTGTTTGAACACTGTTCCTGTGAAACCGAAAAAGTGATATTTCAGAGCACATTGAGGACTATGGCGAATATTGAAATATACTGAAATAATGTCGAGAAAGAAGTGTTCCAAGAACCTGCTCTCTGATATGTACATTCATTTCACAGACTTCATGCTTATTCTATGTTGTTCAGTTTCGAAACTCTGTTTTTGAAGAATCTGTGCAGGGATATTTAGTGACACCCAGAGGCTTGTGGTGAGCAAGGAAACGTCTTCTGATGAAACCTGCAGAGAAATTTTCTGAGCAACTGCTTTGCCATGTGTGTATTCGCCTCAAAGAGTTAAACCATTCTTTGGATTGAGCAGCTTGAAATCACTGTTTCTATGGAATCTGAGGAAGGACATTTGGGAAAAATCCTTAGAATATCTAGAAAGAAATATTCTCAGGTAAAATCCAGAAGGAAGCTTTCTGTAAAACTGCTCTGTGTTGTCTTAATTCCTATCGCTCACTTACACCTCTCTTTTCATTGAGCCGTTTTCTAACCCTTTGTAGGTTTAGCATGTGATGGGATATTCCGGAGCATTTTGACGCTTACGGTGAAAAAGGAAATATGTTCAGACCGAAGCTGGAGAGAAGCTTTCCGAGGAACTGCTTTGTCACGTGTGCATTCCACTAACAGTGTTATACCTCCCTTCTTATATAGCATGGGGGAAACCCTTTTGGAGCAACAGGTACCAAGTGATATTTGGGAGCATGTTGATGCTGATGCTGAAAAGGGAAATAGCCTGAGACAAAAACTGGAAAGAAGCTTTCTAGGAAAATACTCTGTGATATGTGTAATCATCTTACATAGATTTAGCTTTCTTTACATTACACAGCTTAGAACCTATCATGGACGATTCCATTAGGGGACATTAGGGAGTACATTCAGGATGATGGTGAAAGAGAAAAATCTTCAGATAAAAATGAAAAGAAGCTTTCTGTGAATCTGCTTTCTGCTATGTTTATTCATCTCACATAAAGCTTTCTTTACATTACGCTGCTTGGAAACTCCCTGGTGGATGTATCCGCGAAGGGATATTTGGGATCACATTAGGGCCTATGGTGAAATAGGAAATATAGTCAGATAAAAACTGGAGATAATCATTCTGAGAAACTGCTTGGTGATGTCGGCATTCTTCTCAGGGAGTTACAAGTTTCATCACATAAGGCACAGTTTGAACACTGTTTCTGTAAAATCAAAGAGTGATATTACGAGCACATTGAAGAATATGGCAAAAAGTGAAATGTCGTCCAAGAAAAAACAGAAAGAAGCACCCCAAGAAAATGCTCTCTGACATGTCCATAATTTTCACAGGGTTAAAGCCTACTACACATTTTCCAGAATGAAAGTCTGTCTTTGATGGTTCTATGAAGGGTTTGTAAGTGGCAAACAGAGGCATATGTCTGGCAAGGAAATGTCTTCAATCGAAAATTGGAGAGAAGCTTTATGTGCAACTATTTTCTGATGTTTGTATTCATCTCATGGAGTTAAATCATTCTTTGGATTGAACAGTTTGAAAAGACTGTTTCTGTGGAATCTAAGAAAGGACATTTGGAAACGCTCTTTAGAATATCCTGAAAAAGAAATAACCTCAGAGAAACCAGAAGGAAGTATTCTGTGAAACTGCTCTGTGTCATGTGAATTCCGCTCACACAGTTAAGCTTCTCGTTCCATTGAGCAGTATCATAACACTGTTTTTGTTTAGTCTGCGAAGGGATATTCAGGAGTGCTTTGAGGCTTACGGTGAGAAAGGAAACGTCTTCAGGTAGAAACTTGAGGGAAGGTTTCTGCGGAGCTACTTTGTGACGTGTGCATTCCACTCACAGAAATATACCTTTCTTCTCATACAGGATTTCGGAATCCCTTTTGAAAGAAAAGCTACCAAGAGACATTTGGGAGTAAAGGGACAGCTATGGTGAAAAAGGAATATCCTCAGACAAAAACTGGAAAGAAGGTTTCTGTGAAACTGCTTTGTGTAAGATATATTGAATCATCTCGCATAGTTAAACTTTTCTCATATTACGGAGTTTGGAAACTCCGACATCCACGGATCCACGAAGGGATATTCGGGAGCACATTCAGGCCTACAGTGACAGAGGAGATATCTTCAGATAAAAACTTGATAGAAGCTATCTGAGAATCTACTTTGTGATAGATGCATTCCACTCAGGGAGTTATACCTCTTTTCTTACAAGGCAGTGTTTGAACACTGTTCTTGTGAAACCGAAAAAGTGATATTTCAGAGCGCATTGAGTACTATGGTGAATAGTGAAATATACTGAAATAAAATCGAGGAAGAAGTGTTCCAAGAATCTGCTCTCTGATATGTGCATTCTCTTCACAGAGTTAATGCTTACTCTATGCTGCCTAGTTTCGAAACTCTGTTTTGAAGAATATTTGAAGGGATATTTCTTGACGTCTGGACACTTGTGGTGAGCAAGGAAACACCTTCCACTGAAATCTGCAGAGAAACTTAGTGAGCAACTGCTTTGCGATGTGTGTATTCATCTCATAGAGTTAAACAATTATGTCGATTGAGGAGTTTGAAATCACTGTTTCTGTAGAATCTGAGAAAGGACATTTGGAAATGCTCTTTAGAATATTCTGGAAAAGAAATAACCTCAGAGAGAAACTTAAGGAAGCTTTCTGTGAAACTGCCCTGTGTCATGTGAATTCCAGTCACACAGTGAAGCTTCTCTTTTCATTGAGCAGTATAAAAACACTGTTTTTGTTTAGTCTGTGACAGGGATATTCAGGAACACTTTGAGGCTAACAGTGAGAAAGGAAACATCTACAGATAGAAAGTGGAGAGAAGATTTCTGAGGAGCTGCGTTGTGATGTGTACATTCCACTCTCAGAAATATACCCTTCTTCTCATAGAGGATTCTGGTATCCATTATGGAGAAAAAGGTACCAAGAGACATTCAGGAGTATAGGGGCGGCTATGGTGAAAAGGAAATAGCCTCACACAAAAACTGGAAAGAAATTTCTGTGAAACTGCCTTGTGTTGGATATATTGATTCATCTGGCATAGTTAAAACCTTTCTAATATTATGCAGTTTGGAATCTCCCTCATGCACGGATCCGGAAAGGGACATTCCAGAGCAAATACAGGCCTACAGTGATGGAGTAGATATCTTCAGGTAAAAACTGGAGAGAAGTTTTCTCAGAAACTACTTTGTGATGTATGCATTCTACTCAGGGAGTTATACCTCTTTTCTCACAAGGCAGTGTTTGAACACTGCTCCTGTGAAACCAAAAAAGTGATATTTCGGAACGCATTGAAGACTATGGCGAATAGTGAAATATACTGAAATAAAATCGAGGAAGAATTGTTCCAAGAATCTGATCTCTGGTATGTGCATTCACTTCACATTTTATTTTCATTGATCTGTGGATGAACACACAGGTTAATTCCATAGGTTGGTTATTGTGAATAATGATGCAAAAAACATGAGAGAGCAGCTATCGCTTCAACATACTGATTTTCTTTCCTTTGGATATATACGCAGTAGTGGGACTGCTAGGTCATATGGCAGTTCTATTTAATGTTTTAAGGAATTTCTGTCCTGTTT
>NW_022326442.1:0-1730 GCF_002776525.5 Piliocolobus tephrosceles | reverse complement strand
AAATGGAGATGTTGTAAATGGAGATGTTGTAAATCAAGATGTTGTAAATGTGCATAATGAACCTGAACCCGAATCAGACAATTTTTCTTTTAGTGATAACACTATAAATGATAATGATGATGATGATGGGTCTACAGACACAGTCGATATTACTAACCAACATCATCTTATGCAAAATGGACATGTTGTTGAATTGGAGTTTTCTGTAGTGGGTGCAGAAGGAAGTGTTAATACTGGTAATGGTAGTTTTAATACTTGTATGTATTTATCAAATGGTATGTTAAGTTTTATTAATGAATCAACTGGAACAGTGAGTACTAATAATAATTAAACTGAAACAGTAGGTTCTGAAAATTATGCACCTGCAGCAATTAATGATGGTAATTCAACATCAAGTATATATGTTGTTTAAAACGCAATGAGTATGTCGTATTATGATAATAACGTAACATCTTTTTTAGTTATGACTGGATACTGGTCAACTTATTTTTCTACCTATGGTAGTATGCAAAGTATATCGATTAGTTTAAATTATGCAACAGGTAGTTTAGAAGCTTATGAAGCAGCATTATAAAATCTTGGTTATGTAATAATGTTACATGGTGGTTTGGAACAATTAGAATATACAATGAGTCATTTGTATAATGCAGAAAATGTGTTAAGCAGTGTAAGTATCTCCACAGATGTTAGTAATATATTGAATGGTATTGAAGAAGGAGTTATGCATTGTTATATTGTTGATTATTGGGCATCTCATTTTTCGTATCATGGATTAGAGTCAGTGGAATCTTTGGATTATGGACCAGAAATAAGAAGTATCATTTATTATGGACAACAAATTTTTAATTTATATTTTTATCAAAATCAAATGCAAGGTATTGGTGAAACTGCATTAAGTCTTAATTTGTATATTCTTGCAGGATTTAATACATATACTATACAGAATAATGTGATATATACACCGAATGTTATTTCTTCCAATGATATAACATATGATGAGCATCATGATGAAAATGTAACAGAACAAATAAATAATGGAAATGAATCAAATATGACAGATCATGTTAATACCGTCAATAATGAAACAATTGGTTCGAATAGTAATGAAAATGTGGTAGAACATATGAACAATGAATATGAATTAGTTGGTTTAGAAGAAGATAATTTTACTGATGATGAAGAGACAAATAAATAAAAAGTTTTTAATTATATTTAATATAAAAATAAAAGAATTTTATGATAATAATTATGTTATTAAATAAAACGCTAATTTTTAAATAACTATAATTAAATTTAGTTAGTTATACTATATACATATTTATTGAAAAGTATATATTTTTACCTGATTTAAAAAAATCAATAATAAGCGATTAAAGCTAATATTATCAAGCAAAATTGTAATGACAACATTGTTAAGGATGTAAGTATTTTAATATTTATAAACAAAAAATAAAAAAGGCCTAATGCATAACGCCTAACGCATATATATATATATATATATTGTTTTAGGTTTTATTTTTTGTTTTTTTTTTGCAGTATTCAAAAAATTATATTTACTTATATCGATTATAAAGTAATCTTATTTTAATTTTTGTTTTATCGTTTGGTGTTAAAACCCAATTAAATTCAAACTATAAAAATATTTAATCATGTGTATATCTTTGTAAGTACATATTTATCTATAAAAATAGTTTGATATACATTTAGTATTTTTATAAATTGTGTTTTAG
>NW_022326441.1:0-1747 GCF_002776525.5 Piliocolobus tephrosceles | reverse complement strand
CTAAAACACAATTTATAAAAATACTAAATGTATATCAAACTATTTTTTATAGATAAATATGTACTTACAAAGATATACACATGATTAAATATTTTTATAGTTTGAATTTAATTGGGTTTTAACACCAAACGATAAAACAAAAATTAAAATAAGATTACTTTATAATCGATATAAGTAAATATAATTTTTTGAATACTGCAAAAAAAAAACAAAAAATAAAACCTAAAACAATATATATATATATATATATGCGTTAGGCGTTATGCATTAGGCCTTTTTTATTTTTTGTTTATAAATATTAAAATACTTACATCCTTAACAATGTTGTCATTACAATTTTGCTTGATAATATTAGCTTTAATCGCTTATTATTGATTTTTTTAAATCAGGTAAAAATATATACTTTTCAATAAATATGTATATAGTATAACTAACTAAATTTAATTATAGTTATTTAAAAATTAGCGTTTTATTTAATAACATAATTATTATCATAAAATTCTTTTATTTTTATATTAAATATAATTAAAAACTTTTTATTTATTTGTCTCTTCATCATCAGTAAAATTATCTTCTTCTAAACCAACTAATTCATATTCATTGTTCATATGTTCTACCACATTTTCATTACTATTCGAACCAATTGTTTCATTATTGACGGTATTAACATGATCTGTCATATTTGATTCATTTCCATTATTTATTTGTTCTGTTACATTTTCATCATGATGCTCATCATATGTTATATCATTGGAAGAAATAACATTCGGTGTATATATCACATTATTCTGTATAGTATATGTATTAAATCCTGCAAGAATATACAAATTAAGACTTAATGCAGTTTCACTAATACCTTGCATTTGATTTTGATAAAAATATAAATTAAAAATTTGTTGTCCATAATAAATGATACTTCTTATTTCTGGTCCATAATCCAAAGATTCCACTGACTCTAATCCATGATACGAAAAAATGAGATGCCCAATAATCAACAATATAACAATGCATAACTCCTTCTTCAATACCATTCAATATATTACTAACATCTGTGGAGATACTTACACTGCTTAACACATTTTCTGCATTATACAAATGACTCATTGTATATTCTAATTGTTCCAAACCACCATGTAACATTATTACATAACCAAGATTTTATAATGCTGCTTCATAAGCTTCTAAACTACCTGTTGCATAATTTAAACTAATCGATATACTTTGCATACTACCATAGGTAGAAAAATAAGTTGACCAGTATCCAGTCATAACTAAAAAAAGATGTTACGTTATTATCATAATACGACATACTCATTGCGTTTTAAACAACATATATACTTGATGTTGAATTACCATCATTAATTGCTGCAGGTGCATAATTTTCAGAACCTACTGTTTCAGTTTAATTATTATTAGTACTCACTGTTCCAGTTGATTCATTAATAAAACTTAACATACCATTTGATAAATACATACAAGTATTAAAACTACCATTACCAGTATTAACACTTCCTTCTGCACCCACTACAGAAAACTCCAATTCAACAACATGTCCATTTTGCATAAGATGATGTTGGTTAGTAATATCGACTGTGTCTGTAGACCCATCATCATCATCATTATCATTTATAGTGTTATCACTAAAAGAAAATTGTCTGATTCGGGTTCAGGTTCATTATGCACATTTACAACATCTTGATTTACAACATCTTGATTTACAACATCTCCATTTACAACATCTCCATTT
>NW_022326440.1:0-1747 GCF_002776525.5 Piliocolobus tephrosceles | reverse complement strand
AAATGGAGATGTTGTAAATGGAGATGTTGTAAATCAAGATGTTGTAAATCAAGATGTTGTAAATGTGCATAATGAACCTGAACCCGAATCAGACAATTTTCTTTTAGTGATAACACTATAAATGATAATGATGATGATGATGGGTCTACAGACACAGTCGATATTACTAACCAACATCATCTTATGCAAAATGGACATGTTGTTGAATTGGAGTTTTCTGTAGTGGGTGCAGAAGGAAGTGTTAATACTGGTAATGGTAGTTTTAATACTTGTATGTATTTATCAAATGGTATGTTAAGTTTTATTAATGAATCAACTGGAACAGTGAGTACTAATAATAATTAAACTGAAACAGTAGGTTCTGAAAATTATGCACCTGCAGCAATTAATGATGGTAATTCAACATCAAGTATATATGTTGTTTAAAACGCAATGAGTATGTCGTATTATGATAATAACGTAACATCTTTTTTTAGTTATGACTGGATACTGGTCAACTTATTTTTCTACCTATGGTAGTATGCAAAGTATATCGATTAGTTTAAATTATGCAACAGGTAGTTTAGAAGCTTATGAAGCAGCATTATAAAATCTTGGTTATGTAATAATGTTACATGGTGGTTTGGAACAATTAGAATATACAATGAGTCATTTGTATAATGCAGAAAATGTGTTAAGCAGTGTAAGTATCTCCACAGATGTTAGTAATATATTGAATGGTATTGAAGAAGGAGTTATGCATTGTTATATTGTTGATTATTGGGCATCTCATTTTTTCGTATCATGGATTAGAGTCAGTGGAATCTTTGGATTATGGACCAGAAATAAGAAGTATCATTTATTATGGACAACAAATTTTTAATTTATATTTTTATCAAAATCAAATGCAAGGTATTGGTGAAACTGCATTAAGTCTTAATTTGTATATTCTTGCAGGATTTAATACATATACTATACAGAATAATGTGATATATACACCGAATGTTATTTCTTCCAATGATATAACATATGATGAGCATCATGATGAAAATGTAACAGAACAAATAAATAATGGAAATGAATCAAATATGACAGATCATGTTAATACCGTCAATAATGAAACAATTGGTTCGAATAGTAATGAAAATGTGGTAGAACATATGAACAATGAATATGAATTAGTTGGTTTAGAAGAAGATAATTTTACTGATGATGAAGAGACAAATAAATAAAAAGTTTTTAATTATATTTAATATAAAAATAAAAGAATTTTATGATAATAATTATGTTATTAAATAAAACGCTAATTTTTAAATAACTATAATTAAATTTAGTTAGTTATACTATATACATATTTATTGAAAAGTATATATTTTTACCTGATTTAAAAAAATCAATAATAAGCGATTAAAGCTAATATTATCAAGCAAAATTGTAATGACAACATTGTTAAGGATGTAAGTATTTTAATATTTATAAACAAAAAATAAAAAAGGCCTAATGCATAACGCCTAACGCATATATATATATATATATATTGTTTTAGGTTTTATTTTTTGTTTTTTTTTTGCAGTATTCAAAAAATTATATTTACTTATATCGATTATAAAGTAATCTTATTTTAATTTTTGTTTTATCGTTTGGTGTTAAAACCCAATTAAATTCAAACTATAAAAATATTTAATCATGTGTATATCTTTGTAAGTACATATTTATCTATAAAAAATAGTTTGATATACATTTAGTATTTTTATAAATTGTGTTTTAG
>NW_022326439.1:0-4018 GCF_002776525.5 Piliocolobus tephrosceles | reverse complement strand
TCCATTTACAACATCTCCATTTACAACATCTTCATTTACAACATCTTCATTTACAACATCTCCATTTTCAGAATCTGTACTATCAAAAGTATCATTTGAACTTTTAAGTAAAAGCACATTTTCAACTCGCACATTTTTATAAATATCATTCGCTGTTTTTACTTTACATGACATTATTTTCTGATCATTTAAACAGTAATAGTTTTTATTATGACAAATAATATCATCACTAGCTGCATTTCCATTTTCAGTACTACACAATGCATTGTTATTTGTTTTTAATGATTTACTTTTTATTTTATTATATCCTTTTTTTTTTAATTGACCATACCTTACTTTATTTAATATGTAAAAGTATATAAACAAAATCAAAAAAAACCAATACGAATGTTACAACAATTATCGCATACATAATATAATCGGTAGAAGGTGTTATAATTGCATTAACAGTTGGATTTGCAAAACTTTCATTGTTGTATAAGTTAGTCTTACTGTCAAAACTTTCCATTGTATTTTCCAAAATGTTAGAAGTAATATTTATAACTGTGTTATTGTTAGATTCTGCCATATTATAAACATTACTGCTTAACATATTTAAACTTTCTTCATTTGGTCAATAATACCTTCAAAAACCTCAGTTATGTTTTGTAAATTATCTGAAAAAATCATACTGATTTCTTTCCGCCATATTTTTTATTTTATATATTTTATTACATATTACAAAAAAAATTAAAACAAATATTGTAACCTTATATAAACTAGTTTTTAACGCAATTTGAAATATCTATCATCATACTAAAAAAAAAATTGTTTTTGTTTTTGCAAATATATAAACAATTAAGGTTCCTTATACGTTTTTTTAAGTGACATTTTTTTAGGTTTTTACAAATAAACATGTTAAAATATTAAAGACATACAAACACAAAAAAAATATTCTAACTATATATATTATGATTTTATACTATATATAAAAAAAATAGTTGTGTTTTACAACGTTATAATTAATAATTATAATAAAATATTTTTTTGTTTCTTTATATTCAAGTTGAAACATGACATATATTATATTTACAAATGCTACGCACCTTTTTTATCATTTTTGATAAATTTTCAAAAATTCAATATTTTCATAAAAAAAATAAAATAATTTGTGATCAATTTATTTGCATGTGTTTTTACATAAGTTATTACTATTATTTATTATTACTATAAGTGTTTTTTTTTTTTTTTTTTTTTTTTTTTCACTTGTATGGTTTCACATGCGTGAAAACAAAGTCACTACTTATACAACATGTTTATACTTATTCTGTTTAATGTTTTGTTAACTATATAACATCAACATTATATCTAACAAATATTGTATCATTAAAGCAATTCATATTTGTAAAAAAAAAAAAAAATAGACCTTCGCACACAATTAAATAAAAAATAAAATTGAAAATGTTGTATAGTGGCATTTTTTTTTTATTTTTTGATATAAAGTTAATGTATATTTTTACTTTTCACTGTTTTAAGCTTATGTGTTAACTATTTTTATTAAAATATAAATGATACGAATATTATTTATTAAGTTGGTTACAATTGTTATTATTGTCAATGTTTTTATATTTTCTTATATAAAAGAATATTGTTTTTTAAATTACGTAAATACATACAAATTATGTTTTATTATTCAATAAATTATTGTGATCAAATTACGTAGATGCATGCAAAATGTGTATATATTTTTTGTTTACAATGCAAGCTATCATTTATTTTTATTCTAGTTATGTTTATCCACATATATATGTATTATTATTCATACATTTTGTGACATTTTTTTATATAATGAAATTTTATTTTCTGTTTTTCTTTTTATATAACATGCATGTAATATGTTATTTATTTTTTTTTTTTTTTATCTGTCTTTTTGTATTTTTATTATTTATCTATTACAAGTTCAATACATTATCTTTTTATATTATATAGGTTTTTTTTTTTATTTTTTTTTTTTTATTTTGTTTACATTCATAATCTAATTAGCACCGGTTTGTACAAAATAAATTTAAATTAGTAGTATATTAGCAATAATAGTTAAATTATAAAAAATATTATTAATTATTATATTATATACTTAAAAAAATTTTTAATAAAACTTAAAAACATAAAAATTAGCCTTATTATATTTGCATTGTTATGCAACATCTAATGTTACTGTCAATTAACATTTAAGTTATATTGTAATATTCTATAATTTGTTATATACGTTGCATTTAAAATATTTAATATAAATATATTATTGATTTGTAGACCTTAGTTGAACTTATATAATTTGTAAGTAAATAAAGTTAATACATATTATTTTGTACCTTAATTACAAAACAAATATTAAATGTTCTTTTTATTTATTGCTCCCTTTATTATAAAGCACATAAAAAATATTAATTTACATTTGTTTTATTCTTATTAAAGTATATATTTAAAATAAAAAGTTTAATGTTACAACAAGAATTAAGTTTATTTTAAATGTAGAAACATAAAATTGCACATATATATATATATATATATAAGAACCATACTGAAATGTAAAACTATTAAATAGAATTAAATAAATACATAAATATGTGCATTATAAAAAAAATCAAAAATAAAGCGTAAATAAAAAATTAAATATATATACAATTATAAAAAATTTTCACAGCATAATATGTGTTTATATCATGTGTAGAGGAAATAAAAAAAAAAATAAATTAATTTTATAAATTACTATCCATAAAAAATACAAGGAAATTACATTAAAGCAAATAATGAATAAATAAATAGATAAACATAAATATACATATGTGAGTTAATAAATACATATATAAATAAATGATTCTGAAAGTAAATATATATATATATATATATATTTATATGGTGACAAAATATATAAAATTTAATTTTGCAAAATGTGCATCGGACCTATGTTTTTTATTCGTAAAAACATATATATTTATATTAATAAAAATGATAAAAATAAATAAAAAATGAAAGAGTATAATTTCTATTATTATAAACAATTTTCATATGATTTTTTCAATGCTAAAAATTTTAATTATTATGTATATAAACTATAACATAAAAATAGTTAATTTTTATAATTACAAGGGGATTATACAAAAAATAAGATATTATATAAATATATTAATCATTTTATATTTATCCTTGAGCCATAATTTTATTTAATCTTTTATTTATTTTATTTTTTATTTCCTTTCGCTATAATAATCTTTTTGTTATTGAACCATTATATAAAACGAATTACATAGCAGCAATTACTTTCATAGCTCTTGTATCATCAACTTGATTTATTTTTTACGACAAGATAAACAGTAAAGAAGAATGTCATAATGGACGTTACAACTGATGAAAAAAACAGCTTGTGTTAGTAAAAGCGATGATGAAATAACTCCTCCAACAAATGGTAAAAAGAATAAACCGTATTTTTGTACTTTATCGATTGCTTGTCGAATATAATTTGTTTCATCTGTAGCGACATCCTTCTCTGGTATTTCTTCTTCCGCAATTGCTTCTAATATTTTTTTTTCAACATATTCGTCCACTATTATCAAAAATCCTTTAATTTTTTTGGTAAATTGTTTCAGCCAATGTCTTATAATCGTAGTCAATCACTTTTTGAACTTGTGCTAAAAACCATATTACCAATTTAGAACTAAGAATCTTTTTCATAGTTTCTGCATAGATTGCTTTCCAATCGCGATCAAACTGTTTTTTTAATAGTTTGTACATATGGTGATTCCATACTATGCTTATATAGATTTTTAAGATATTCTATATACTCTAATTGCGTTTCGTGATGAATAGCTTCTTTAATAACTCGAAAATGTTTTGATTTTGCAATTCTTTTTTTTTAATACATCTTTTACTGATATGTCATCATCTGGTTCTTCAACAGCTTCTTCTATTACTGCCTTATCTACTATTTTAACAATTGGTTCTAATGGTTTCTTATCCTTCACTTTAACATCTTTTATTACTT
>NW_022326438.1:0-4018 GCF_002776525.5 Piliocolobus tephrosceles | reverse complement strand
AAGTAATAAAAGATGTTAAAGTGAAGGATAAGAAACCATTAGAACCAATTGTTAAAATAGTAGATAAGGCAGTAATAGAAGAAGCTGTTGAAGAACCAGATGATGACATATCAGTAAAAGATGTATTAAAAAAAAAGAATTGCAAAATCAAAACATTTTCGAGTTATTAAAGAAGCTATTCATCACGAAACGCAATTAGAGTATATAGAATATCTTAAAAATCTATATAAGCATAGTATGGAATCACCATATGTACAAACTATTAAAAAAACAGTTTGATCGCGATTGGAAAGCAATCTATGCAGAAACTATGAAAAAGATTCTTAGTTCTAAATTGGTAATATGGTTTTTAGCACAAGTTCAAAAAGTGATTGACTACGATTATAAGACATTGGCTGAAACAATTTACCAAAAAAATTAAAGGATTTTTGATAATAGTGGACGAATATGTTGAAAAAAAAATATTAGAAGCAATTGCGGAAGAAGAAATACCAGAGAAGGATGTCGCTACAGATGAAACAAATTATATTCGACAAGCAATCGATAAAGTACAAAAATACGGTTTATTCTTTTTACCATTTGTTGGAGGAGTTATTTCATCATCGCTTTTACTAACACAAGCTGTTTTTTTCATCAGTTGTAACGTCCATTATGACATTCTTCTTTACTGTTTATCTTGTCGTAAAAAATAAATCAAGTTGATGATACAAGAGCTATGAAAGTAATTGCTGCTATGTAATTCGTTTTATATAATGGTTCAATAACAAAAAGATTATTATAGCGAAAGGAAATAAAAAATAAAATAAATAAAAGATTAAATAAAATTATGGCTCAAGGATAAATATAAAATGATTAATATATTTATATAATATCTTATTTTTTGTATAATCCCCTTGTAATTATAAAAATTAACTATTTTTATGTTATAGTTTATATACATAATAATTAAAATTTTTAGCATTGAAAAAATCATATGAAAATTGTTTATAATAATAGAAATTATACTCTTTCATTTTTTATTTATTTTTATCATTTTTATTAATATAAATATATATGTTTTTACGAATAAAAAACATAGGTCCGATGCACATTTTGCAAAATTAAATTTTATATATTTTGTCACCATATAAATATATATATATATATATATATTTACTTTCAGAATCATTTATTTATATATGTATTTATTAACTCACATATGTATATTTATGTTTATCTATTTATTTATTCATTATTTGCTTTAATGTAATTTCCTTGTATTTTTTATGGATAGTAATTTATAAAATTAATTTATTTTTTTTTTTATTTCCTCTACACATGATATAAACACATATTATGCTGTGAAAATTTTTTATAATTGTATATATATTTAATTTTTTATTTACGCTTTATTTTTGATTTTTTTTATAATGCACATATTTATGTATTTATTTAATTCTATTTAATAGTTTTACATTTCAGTATGGTTCTTATATATATATATATATATATGTGCAATTTTATGTTTCTACATTTAAAATAAACTTAATTCTTGTTGTAACATTAAACTTTTTATTTTAAATATATACTTTAATAAGAATAAAACAAATGTAAATTAATATTTTTTATGTGCTTTATAATAAAGGGAGCAATAAATAAAAAGAACATTTAATATTTGTTTTGTAATTAAGGTACAAAATAATATGTATTAACTTTATTTACTTACAAATTATATAAGTTCAACTAAGGTCTACAAATCAATAATATATTTATATTAAATATTTTAAATGCAACGTATATAACAAATTATAGAATATTACAATATAACTTAAATGTTAATTGACAGTAACATTAGATGTTGCATAACAATGCAAATATAATAAGGCTAATTTTTATGTTTTTAAGTTTTATTAAAAATTTTTTTAAGTATATAATATAATAATTAATAATATTTTTTATAATTTAACTATTATTGCTAATATACTACTAATTTAAATTTATTTTGTACAAACCGGTGCTAATTAGATTATGAATGTAAACAAAATAAAAAAAAAAAAATAAAAAAAAAAACCTATATAATATAAAAAGATAATGTATTGAACTTGTAATAGATAAATAATAAAAATACAAAAAGACAGATAAAAAAAAAAAAAAATAAATAACATATTACATGCATGTTATATAAAAAGAAAAACAGAAAATAAAATTTCATTATATAAAAAAATGTCACAAAATGTATGAATAATAATACATATATATGTGGATAAACATAACTAGAATAAAAATAAATGATAGCTTGCATTGTAAACAAAAAATATATACACATTTTGCATGCATCTACGTAATTTGATCACAATAATTTATTGAATAATAAAACATAATTTGTATGTATTTACGTAATTTAAAAAACAATATTCTTTTATATAAGAAAATATAAAAACATTGACAATAATAACAATTGTAACCAACTTAATAAATAATATTCGTATCATTTATATTTTAATAAAAATAGTTAACACATAAGCTTAAAACAGTGAAAAGTAAAAATATACATTAACTTTATATCAAAAAATAAAAAAAAAATGCCACTATACAACATTTTCAATTTTATTTTTTATTTAATTGTGTGCGAAGGTCTATTTTTTTTTTTTTTTACAAATATGAATTGCTTTAATGATACAATATTTGTTAGATATAATGTTGATGTTATATAGTTAACAAAACATTAAACAGAATAAGTATAAACATGTTGTATAAGTAGTGACTTTGTTTTCACGCATGTGAAACCATACAAGTGAAAAAA
This sequence comes from Piliocolobus tephrosceles, assembly GCF_002776525.5. NCBI lineage: Eukaryota > Metazoa > Chordata > Mammalia > Primates > Cercopithecidae > Piliocolobus > Piliocolobus tephrosceles. Next base: position 1,236 of record NW_022326438.1, on the reverse strand, counting down.
AAAAAAAAAAAAAAAAAAAAACACTTATAGTAATAATAAATAATAGTAATAACTTATGTAAAAACACATGCAAATAAATTGATCACAAATTATTTTATTTTTTTTATGAAAATATTGAATTTTTGAAAATTTATCAAAAATGATAAAAAAGGTGCGTAGCATTTGTAAATATAATATATGTCATGTTTCAACTTGAATATAAAGAAACAAAAAAATATTTTATTATAATTATTAATTATAACGTTGTAAAACACAACTATTTTTTTTATATATAGTATAAAATCATAATATATATAGTTAGAATATTTTTTTTGTGTTTGTATGTCTTTAATATTTTAACATGTTTATTTGTAAAAACCTAAAAAAATGTCACTTAAAAAAACGTATAAGGAACCTTAATTGTTTATATATTTGCAAAAACAAAAACAATTTTTTTTTTAGTATGATGATAGATATTTCAAATTGCGTTAAAAACTAGTTTATATAAGGTTACAATATTTGTTTTAATTTTTTTTGTAATATGTAATAAAATATATAAAATAAAAAATATGGCGGAAAGAAATCAGTATGATTTTTTCAGATAATTTACAAAACATAACTGAGGTTTTTGAAGGTATTATTGACCAAATGAAGAAAGTTTAAATATGTTAAGCAGTAATGTTTATAATATGGCAGAATCTAACAATAACACAGTTATAAATATTACTTCTAACATTTTGGAAAATACAATGGAAAGTTTTGACAGTAAGACTAACTTATACAACAATGAAAGTTTTGCAAATCCAACTGTTAATGCAATTATAACACCTTCTACCGATTATATTATGTATGCGATAATTGTTGTAACATTCGTATTGGTTTTTTTTGATTTTGTTTATATACTTTTACATATTAAATAAAGTAAGGTATGGTCAATTAAAAAAAAAAGGATATAATAAAATAAAAAGTAAATCATTAAAAACAAATAACAATGCATTGTGTAGTACTGAAAATGGAAATGCAGCTAGTGATGATATTATTTGTCATAATAAAAACTATTACTGTTTAAATGATCAGAAAATAATGTCATGTAAAGTAAAAACAGCGAATGATATTTATAAAAATGTGCGAGTTGAAAATGTGCTTTTACTTAAAAGTTCAAATGATACTTTTGATAGTACAGATTCTGAAAATGGAGATGTTGTAAATGAAGATGTTGTAAATGAAGATGTTGTAAATGGAGATGTTGTAAATGGA
>NW_022326437.1:0-4005 GCF_002776525.5 Piliocolobus tephrosceles | reverse complement strand
TCCATTTACAACATCTCCATTTACAACATCTTCATTTACAACATCTTCATTTACAACATCTCCATTTTCAGAATCTGTACTATCAAAAGTATCATTTGAACTTTTAAGTAAAAGCACATTTTCAACTCGCACATTTTTATAAATATCATTCGCTGTTTTTACTTTACATGACATTATTATCTGATCATTTAAACAGTAATAGTTTTTATTATGACAAATAATATCATCACTAGCTGCATTTCCATTTTCAGTACTACACAATGCATTGTTATTTGTTTTTAATGATTTACTTTTTATTTTATTATATCCTTTTTTTTTTAATTGACCATACCTTACTTTATTTAATATGTAAAAGTATATAAACAAAATCAAAAAAACCAATACGAATGTTACAACAATTATCGCATACATAATATAATCGGTAGAAGGTGTTATAATTGCATTAACAGTTGGATTTGCAAAACTTTCATTGTTGTATAAGTTAGTCTTACTGTCAAAACTTTCCATTGTATTTTCCAAAATGTTAGAAGTAATATTTATAACTGTGTTATTGTTAGATTCTGCCATATTATAAACATTACTGCTTAACATATTTAAACTTTCTTCATTTTGGTCAATAATACCTTCAAAAACCTCAGTTATGTTTTGTAAATTATCTGAAAAATCATACTGATTTCTTTCCGCCATATTTTTTATTTTATATATTTTATTACATATTACAAAAAAAATTAAAACAAATATTGTAACCTTATATAAACTAGTTTTTAACGCAATTTGAAATATCTATCATCATACTAAAAAAAAATTGTTTTTGTTTTTGCAAATATATAAACAATTAAGGTTCCTTATACGTTTTTTTAAGTGACATTTTTTTTAGGTTTTTACAAATAAACATGTTAAAATATTAAAGACATACAAACACAAAAAAAATATTCTAACTATATATATTATGATTTTATACTATATATAAAAAAAATAGTTGTGTTTTACAACGTTATAATTAATAATTATAATAAAATATTTTTTGTTTCTTTATATTCAAGTTGAAACATGACATATATTATATTTACAAATGCTACGCACCTTTTTTATCATTTTTGATAAATTTTCAAAAATTCAATATTTTCATAAAAAAAATAAAATAATTTGTGATCAATTTATTTGCATGTGTTTTTACATAAGTTATTACTATTATTTATTATTACTATAAGTGTTTTTTTTTTTTTTTTTTTTTTTTTCACTTGTATGGTTTCACATGCGTGAAAACAAAGTCACTACTTATACAACATGTTTATACTTATTCTGTTTAATGTTTTGTTAACTATATAACATCAACATTATATCTAACAAATATTGTATCATTAAAGCAATTCATATTTGTAAAAAAAAAAAAAAATAGACCTTCGCACACAATTAAATAAAAAATAAAATTGAAAATGTTGTATAGTGGCATTTTTTTTTTATTTTTTGATATAAAGTTAATGTATATTTTTACTTTTCACTGTTTTAAGCTTATGTGTTAACTATTTTTATTAAAATATAAATGATACGAATATTATTTATTAAGTTGGTTACAATTGTTATTATTGTCAATGTTTTTATATTTTCTTATATAAAAGAATATTGTTTTTAAATTACGTAAATACATACAAATTATGTTTTATTATTCAATAAATTATTGTGATCAAATTACGTAGATGCATGCAAAATGTGTATATATTTTTTGTTTACAATGCAAGCTATCATTTATTTTTATTCTAGTTATGTTTATCCACATATATATGTATTATTATTCATACATTTTGTGACATTTTTTTATATAATGAAATTTTATTTTCTGTTTTTCTTTTTATATAACATGCATGTAATATGTTATTTATTTTTTTTTTTTTTTATCTGTCTTTTTGTATTTTTATTATTTATCTATTACAAGTTCAATACATTATCTTTTTATATTATATAGGTTTTTTTTTTTATTTTTTTTTTTTTATTTTGTTTACATTCATAATCTAATTAGCACCGGTTTGTACAAAATAAATTTAAATTAGTAGTATATTAGCAATAATAGTTAAATTATAAAAATATTATTAATTATTATATTATATACTTAAAAAAATTTTTAATAAAACTTAAAAACATAAAAATTAGCCTTATTATATTTGCATTGTTATGCAACATCTAATGTTACTGTCAATTAACATTTAAGTTATATTGTAATATTCTATAATTTGTTATATACGTTGCATTTAAAATATTTAATATAAATATATTATTGATTTGTAGACCTTAGTTGAACTTATATAATTTGTAAGTAAATAAAGTTAATACATATTATTTTGTACCTTAATTACAAAACAAATATTAAATGTTCTTTTTATTTATTGCTCCCTTTATTATAAAGCACATAAAAAATATTAATTTACATTTGTTTTATTCTTATTAAAGTATATATTTAAAATAAAAAGTTTAATGTTACAACAAGAATTAAGTTTATTTTAAATGTAGAAACATAAAATTGCACATATATATATATATATATATAAGAACCATACTGAAATGTAAAACTATTAAATAGAATTAAATAAATACATAAATATGTGCATTATAAAAAAATCAAAAATAAAGCGTAAATAAAAAATTAAATATATATACAATTATAAAAAATTTTCACAGCATAATATGTGTTTATATCATGTGTAGAGGAAATAAAAAAAAAAATAAATTAATTTTATAAATTACTATCCATAAAAAATACAAGGAAATTACATTAAAGCAAATAATGAATAAATAAATAGATAAACATAAATATACATATGTGAGTTAATAAATACATATATAAATAAATGATTCTGAAAGTAAATATATATATATATATATATATTTATATGGTGACAAAATATATAAAATTTAATTTTGCAAAATGTGCATCGGACCTATGTTTTTTATTCGTAAAAACATATATATTTATATTAATAAAAATGATAAAAATAAATAAAAATGAAAGAGTATAATTTCTATTATTATAAACAATTTTCATATGATTTTTTCAATGCTAAAAATTTTAATTATTATGTATATAAACTATAACATAAAAATAGTTAATTTTTATAATTACAAGGGGATTATACAAAAAATAAGATATTATATAAATATATTAATCATTTTATATTTATCCTTGAGCCATAATTTTATTTAATCTTTTATTTATTTTATTTTTTATTTCCTTTCGCTATAATAATCTTTTTGTTATTGAACCATTATATAAAACGAATTACATAGCAGCAATTACTTTCATAGCTCTTGTATCATCAACTTGATTTATTTTTACGACAAGATAAACAGTAAAGAAGAATGTCATAATGGACGTTACAACTGATGAAAAAACAGCTTGTGTTAGTAAAAGCGATGATGAAATAACTCCTCCAACAAATGGTAAAAAGAATAAACCGTATTTTTGTACTTTATCGATTGCTTGTCGAATATAATTTGTTTCATCTGTAGCGACATCCTTCTCTGGTATTTCTTCTTCCGCAATTGCTTCTAATATTTTTTTTTCAACATATTCGTCCACTATTATCAAAAATCCTTTAATTTTTTGGTAAATTGTTTCAGCCAATGTCTTATAATCGTAGTCAATCACTTTTCGAACTTGTGCTAAAAACCATATTACCAATTTAGAACTAAGAATCTTTTTCATAGTTTCTGCATAGATTGCTTTCCAATCGCGATCAAACTGTTTTTTAATAGTTTGTACATATGGTGATTCCATACTATGCTTATATAGATTTTTAAGATATTCTATATACTCTAATTGCGTTTCGTGATGAATAGCTTCTTTAATAACTCGAAAATGTTTTGATTTTGCAATTCTTTTTTTTAATACATCTTTTACTGATATGTCATCATCTGGTTCTTCAACAGCTTCTTCTATTACTGCCTTATCTACTATTTTAACAACTGGTTCTAATGGTTTCTTATCCTTCACTTTAACATCTTTTATTACTT
>NW_022326436.1:0-4005 GCF_002776525.5 Piliocolobus tephrosceles | reverse complement strand
AAGTAATAAAAGATGTTAAAGTGAAGGATAAGAAACCATTAGAACCAGTTGTTAAAATAGTAGATAAGGCAGTAATAGAAGAAGCTGTTGAAGAACCAGATGATGACATATCAGTAAAAGATGTATTAAAAAAAAGAATTGCAAAATCAAAACATTTTCGAGTTATTAAAGAAGCTATTCATCACGAAACGCAATTAGAGTATATAGAATATCTTAAAAATCTATATAAGCATAGTATGGAATCACCATATGTACAAACTATTAAAAAACAGTTTGATCGCGATTGGAAAGCAATCTATGCAGAAACTATGAAAAAGATTCTTAGTTCTAAATTGGTAATATGGTTTTTAGCACAAGTTCGAAAAGTGATTGACTACGATTATAAGACATTGGCTGAAACAATTTACCAAAAAATTAAAGGATTTTTGATAATAGTGGACGAATATGTTGAAAAAAAAATATTAGAAGCAATTGCGGAAGAAGAAATACCAGAGAAGGATGTCGCTACAGATGAAACAAATTATATTCGACAAGCAATCGATAAAGTACAAAAATACGGTTTATTCTTTTTACCATTTGTTGGAGGAGTTATTTCATCATCGCTTTTACTAACACAAGCTGTTTTTTCATCAGTTGTAACGTCCATTATGACATTCTTCTTTACTGTTTATCTTGTCGTAAAAATAAATCAAGTTGATGATACAAGAGCTATGAAAGTAATTGCTGCTATGTAATTCGTTTTATATAATGGTTCAATAACAAAAAGATTATTATAGCGAAAGGAAATAAAAAATAAAATAAATAAAAGATTAAATAAAATTATGGCTCAAGGATAAATATAAAATGATTAATATATTTATATAATATCTTATTTTTTGTATAATCCCCTTGTAATTATAAAAATTAACTATTTTTATGTTATAGTTTATATACATAATAATTAAAATTTTTAGCATTGAAAAAATCATATGAAAATTGTTTATAATAATAGAAATTATACTCTTTCATTTTTATTTATTTTTATCATTTTTATTAATATAAATATATATGTTTTTACGAATAAAAAACATAGGTCCGATGCACATTTTGCAAAATTAAATTTTATATATTTTGTCACCATATAAATATATATATATATATATATATTTACTTTCAGAATCATTTATTTATATATGTATTTATTAACTCACATATGTATATTTATGTTTATCTATTTATTTATTCATTATTTGCTTTAATGTAATTTCCTTGTATTTTTTATGGATAGTAATTTATAAAATTAATTTATTTTTTTTTTTATTTCCTCTACACATGATATAAACACATATTATGCTGTGAAAATTTTTTATAATTGTATATATATTTAATTTTTTATTTACGCTTTATTTTTGATTTTTTTATAATGCACATATTTATGTATTTATTTAATTCTATTTAATAGTTTTACATTTCAGTATGGTTCTTATATATATATATATATATATGTGCAATTTTATGTTTCTACATTTAAAATAAACTTAATTCTTGTTGTAACATTAAACTTTTTATTTTAAATATATACTTTAATAAGAATAAAACAAATGTAAATTAATATTTTTTATGTGCTTTATAATAAAGGGAGCAATAAATAAAAAGAACATTTAATATTTGTTTTGTAATTAAGGTACAAAATAATATGTATTAACTTTATTTACTTACAAATTATATAAGTTCAACTAAGGTCTACAAATCAATAATATATTTATATTAAATATTTTAAATGCAACGTATATAACAAATTATAGAATATTACAATATAACTTAAATGTTAATTGACAGTAACATTAGATGTTGCATAACAATGCAAATATAATAAGGCTAATTTTTATGTTTTTAAGTTTTATTAAAAATTTTTTTAAGTATATAATATAATAATTAATAATATTTTTATAATTTAACTATTATTGCTAATATACTACTAATTTAAATTTATTTTGTACAAACCGGTGCTAATTAGATTATGAATGTAAACAAAATAAAAAAAAAAAAATAAAAAAAAAAACCTATATAATATAAAAAGATAATGTATTGAACTTGTAATAGATAAATAATAAAAATACAAAAAGACAGATAAAAAAAAAAAAAAATAAATAACATATTACATGCATGTTATATAAAAAGAAAAACAGAAAATAAAATTTCATTATATAAAAAAATGTCACAAAATGTATGAATAATAATACATATATATGTGGATAAACATAACTAGAATAAAAATAAATGATAGCTTGCATTGTAAACAAAAAATATATACACATTTTGCATGCATCTACGTAATTTGATCACAATAATTTATTGAATAATAAAACATAATTTGTATGTATTTACGTAATTTAAAAACAATATTCTTTTATATAAGAAAATATAAAAACATTGACAATAATAACAATTGTAACCAACTTAATAAATAATATTCGTATCATTTATATTTTAATAAAAATAGTTAACACATAAGCTTAAAACAGTGAAAAGTAAAAATATACATTAACTTTATATCAAAAAATAAAAAAAAAATGCCACTATACAACATTTTCAATTTTATTTTTTATTTAATTGTGTGCGAAGGTCTATTTTTTTTTTTTTTTACAAATATGAATTGCTTTAATGATACAATATTTGTTAGATATAATGTTGATGTTATATAGTTAACAAAACATTAAACAGAATAAGTATAAACATGTTGTATAAGTAGTGACTTTGTTTTCACGCATGTGAAACCATACAAGTGAAAAAAAAAAAAAAAAAAAAAAAAACACTTATAGTAATAATAAATAATAGTAATAACTTATGTAAAAACACATGCAAATAAATTGATCACAAATTATTTTATTTTTTTTATGAAAATATTGAATTTTTGAAAATTTATCAAAAATGATAAAAAAGGTGCGTAGCATTTGTAAATATAATATATGTCATGTTTCAACTTGAATATAAAGAAACAAAAAATATTTTATTATAATTATTAATTATAACGTTGTAAAACACAACTATTTTTTTTATATATAGTATAAAATCATAATATATATAGTTAGAATATTTTTTTTGTGTTTGTATGTCTTTAATATTTTAACATGTTTATTTGTAAAAACCTAAAAAAAATGTCACTTAAAAAAACGTATAAGGAACCTTAATTGTTTATATATTTGCAAAAACAAAAACAATTTTTTTTTAGTATGATGATAGATATTTCAAATTGCGTTAAAAACTAGTTTATATAAGGTTACAATATTTGTTTTAATTTTTTTTGTAATATGTAATAAAATATATAAAATAAAAAATATGGCGGAAAGAAATCAGTATGATTTTTCAGATAATTTACAAAACATAACTGAGGTTTTTGAAGGTATTATTGACCAAAATGAAGAAAGTTTAAATATGTTAAGCAGTAATGTTTATAATATGGCAGAATCTAACAATAACACAGTTATAAATATTACTTCTAACATTTTGGAAAATACAATGGAAAGTTTTGACAGTAAGACTAACTTATACAACAATGAAAGTTTTGCAAATCCAACTGTTAATGCAATTATAACACCTTCTACCGATTATATTATGTATGCGATAATTGTTGTAACATTCGTATTGGTTTTTTTGATTTTGTTTATATACTTTTACATATTAAATAAAGTAAGGTATGGTCAATTAAAAAAAAAAGGATATAATAAAATAAAAAGTAAATCATTAAAAACAAATAACAATGCATTGTGTAGTACTGAAAATGGAAATGCAGCTAGTGATGATATTATTTGTCATAATAAAAACTATTACTGTTTAAATGATCAGATAATAATGTCATGTAAAGTAAAAACAGCGAATGATATTTATAAAAATGTGCGAGTTGAAAATGTGCTTTTACTTAAAAGTTCAAATGATACTTTTGATAGTACAGATTCTGAAAATGGAGATGTTGTAAATGAAGATGTTGTAAATGAAGATGTTGTAAATGGAGATGTTGTAAATGGA
>NW_022326435.1:0-1253 GCF_002776525.5 Piliocolobus tephrosceles | reverse complement strand
AAGTTCCAAAAGTCTTAACTCATTCCAGCATTAACTCAAATGTAAAAAGTTCAACATCTCATCTGAGACAAGTCCCTTTTGCTTATGAGTCCCTGAATTAAAAAGGATGTTCTTTTCTTTCAGGGTGTAATGATGGTACAGGCATTCGGTAAGCTTTCTCAATCCAAAGGGAAGAAATTTCCCAGGAAAAAAACACAAATAGGACCACAGGCCCAATGCAAGTCCAAAACCCAGGAAGCCAGTATCCATTCAATCTCAGAGCTCCAAAATCATGAAGAGAACTCACTGTCATAAGCACAGCAATAAGGAGGTGGTGTTTAATCATTTGTGCAGGATCCATCCCCCACCACCACTTTTCATCCCTAACCCCCACCATAATCCCCTCATTCTCCCTACCCCCCACCTTCCAACCCCCCACTCTCCACCATGATTCAATCACCCTCCTCCAGGCCCCACCTTTAACATTCCCCATTACAATTCCACATGAGTTTTTGTAGGGACACAGAACTAAATTTTATTATTCTGTCTCTGGCTCCCAAATCTCATGTCCTTCTCACATTGCAAAATACAATGATGCCTTCCCTACAGCCCCCTCAAATCTTATATCATTCCAGCACTTATACAAATGTCCAAAGCTTAAAGTCTTATCTGACACAAGGTTACAGTCCCTTAGGCCCATGAGCCTCTGAACTATAAAGCAAATTACTTCCCAGGTACAGTGCTTGTGCAGGCAATGGGCAAACTTTCTCAGCTGAAAGGAAGAATTTTGCCAGAAAGAACAAAACACAGGACTTACAGGTCCCATGAAACTCCAAACCCAGAAGGCCAGCCATTCAATCCTACAGCTCCCAAATCATCCTTTTTGAAACCTTGTCCCACATCCAGGGCACAGGGATGTGAGGGCTGGGCTCTGAAGGCCTTGGGCAGCTCTGCCCCTGCGGCTTTGCAGGGTTTGTGCCCCATGGCTGCCCTCATGGGCTGGGTGGGTGTTGAGTGCCTATAGCTTTTCCTGACTGATGGTACAAGCTGCTGGTGGGTCTATGAATCTGGGGTCTGCATGATGGTGGCCTCCAGTGTGGGGGCTCCAACCCCATATTTTCCTTCTGCACTGCCCTAGTAGAGATTTCTTATGAGGTTCTGCCTTTTTGGGATGCTTTTGTCTGGTCACCCAAGCATTTCCATACATCTTCCAAAATCTATAGAGAGGCTCCCAAGTCTCTAGTCTCATAATCCATCCACCCAGTGACTTAACA
>NW_022326434.1:0-1253 GCF_002776525.5 Piliocolobus tephrosceles | reverse complement strand
TGTTAAGTCACTGGGTGGATGGATTATGAGACTAGAGACTTGGGAGCCTCTCTATAGATTTTGGAAGATGTATGGAAATGCTTGGGTGACCAGACAAAAGCATCCCAAAAAGGCAGAACCTCATAAGAAATCTCTACTAGGGCAGTGCAGAAGGAAAATATGGGGTTGGAGCCCCCACACTGGAGGCCACCATCATGCAGACCCCAGATTCATAGACCCACCAGCAGCTTGTACCATCAGTCAGGAAAAGCTATAGGCACTCAACACCCACCCAGCCCATGAGGGCAGCCATGGGGCACAAACCCTGCAAAGCCGCAGGGGCAGAGCTGCCCAAGGCCTTCAGAGCCCAGCCCTCACATCCCTGTGCCCTGGATGTGGGACAAGGTTTCAAAAAGGATGATTTGGGAGCTGTAGGATTGAATGGCTGGCCTTCTGGGTTTGGAGTTTCATGGGACCTGTAAGTCCTGTGTTTTGTTCTTTCTGGCAAAATTCTTCCTTTCAGCTGAGAAAGTTTGCCCATTGCCTGCACAAGCACTGTACCTGGGAAGTAATTTGCTTTATAGTTCAGAGGCTCATGGGCCTAAGGGACTGTAACCTTGTGTCAGATAAGACTTTAAGCTTTGGACATTTGTATAAGTGCTGGAATGATATAAGATTTGAGGGGGCTGTAGGGAAGGCATCATTGTATTTTGCAATGTGAGAAGGACATGAGATTTGGGAGCCAGAGACAGAATAATAAAATTTAGTTCTGTGTCCCTACAAAAACTCATGTGGAATTGTAATGGGGAATGTTAAAGGTGGGGCCTGGAGGAGGGTGATTGAATCATGGTGGAGAGTGGGGGGTTGGAAGGTGGGGGGTAGGGAGAATGAGGGGATTATGGTGGGGGTTAGGGATGAAAAGTGGTGGTGGGGGATGGATCCTGCACAAATGATTAAACACCACCTCCTTATTGCTGTGCTTATGACAGTGAGTTCTCTTCATGATTTTGGAGCTCTGAGATTGAATGGATACTGGCTTCCTGGGTTTTGGACTTGCATTGGGCCTGTGGTCCTATTTGTGTTTTTTTCCTGGGAAATTTCTTCCCTTTGGATTGAGAAAGCTTACCGAATGCCTGTACCATCATTACACCCTGAAAGAAAAGAACATCCTTTTTAATTCAGGGACTCATAAGCAAAAGGGACTTGTCTCAGATGAGATGTTGAACTTTTTACATTTGAGTTAATGCTGGAATGAGTTAAGACTTTTGGAACTT
>NW_022326433.1:0-1806 GCF_002776525.5 Piliocolobus tephrosceles | reverse complement strand
GCTCCCAAGTCTCTAGTCTCATAATCCATCCACCCAGTGACTTAACACTATGAGGAAGTTACCAAGGCTTCTAGCCTGCACCCTCTGAAGCAGTGACCCAAGATGCATCTGTGCATTTTCAGCCATGGCTGGAGCTGGAGCTGCAGGGCTGCAGGCAGCAGTGTCCTGAGGCTGCACATAGAGGGGAGTCATAGGACTGGCCCAGGAAACCATTCTTCTCTCCTAGGCCCAGGGCCTGTGACAGCAAGGGCTGCTGCAAAGGTCTCTGAAATGTCTTCAAGGACTTTTCCTATTGTCTTGGCTATTAGCACTGGGCTTCTTTTTATGCAAATTTCTGAAGCCTTCCTGAGTTTTCTCCCTGAAAATCAGCCTTTCTTTTTGACCACTTGACCAGGCTGCAAATTTTCCAAACTTTTGAGTTCTGTTTTTCATTTAATATAAGAGTTGGGACTCATTATTGTTTGGACGAACCGAGGCAAGATGGTGCACTTCCGGGTTCTTCATCCCCACCCCCAACTCTTCCCGCGCGCGCGAAAATGCAGCCAGCGCCCAGGGAGGGTGCAGACCAACTGGGCATGCGCCAGGTGACGTCGATCTGAAGAGACCAAGATTTACCTGGTCGCACCTGCGGAACGCCCCTGACACGCCCATGCCCCACCTATTGCCCTCCCACTCTTAGAAAAGCCGCTCTCCGCCATTGAGCCACGCGGCCTTCTTGCAGCCCCACTCCTGTCGGGATGTCGGGACTGTGGGAAGTCTGTCCGAGAGCCCCACCGCGGGGAGACTCTGCCGGCCTCCTTTGCCGGAGGCTGACAGACTTCTCCCGCACACCTTAGGTTACCAAAATAAACGTGCAGTTTTGCTGTTACACTTGCCTACCCGCTGGTTCTTTTGCGCCCGCTCGGCTGGTCTTAGAAAAACAAGACAATTATAATGTAAGTCCCATCCAGAGGTCATTTTCTCAGTCACATATTAGAGCACAGGCTGTTCGATGCAGACAGGACATCTTCTTAAGCTTTGCTTCCTAGAAGTTCCTTCCACCAGATATGCACTAAGTCAAAACCCTCAAGGTTAAAGTTTCACAGATCTCCAAGGCAGGGTCACGGTACAGTCACATTCTTTGCTACAGCAAAACGAAAGTAACCTTGGTTTCTGTTCCCAGTAAGTTCCTCATTTTTATCTGAGACCTTCTAAGTCTGGCTTTCACTGACCATTTTCTTGTCAGCCTTCTGATCACAAGTATTTAACAATTCTTCACAAAGATCCAAACTTTTCTTCATTTTCCTGTCTTCGAAGCCCTTCAAACTCTCCCGATCTCTGCCTGCTACCCCCTTCTGAACCTACTTCTACATTATCAGCTATCTTTGTCACAGCCTGGCAATGTGATAAAGGAAGACAAGTCCATTTTCAGGGGGAAAATTCAAGAAGGCCTCAGATACTTGAATGAAAAGAAGCTGAGTGCTGCCAAGACATTAAAGAAAAGGCCTTGAAGACATTTCATACATCCACTTCCCAGTACTAATTTTCTCTATGATCATAAAGAAAACAGGTTTAATGGCTCATAATTCTTCAGGCTGTAAGAAGACATAGTGGCTTCTGAATCTGGGAGGACCCAGGAAGCTGCCCAATCTTACCAGAATGTCAGGGGGCAATAAGATGATTCATGTGGCAGGAGTAGGAGCAAGACAGAGAGAGGAAAGAGGAGCCATGCCCTATTATACAAGCAGATCTCATGAGAACTCAGTATCACAAGGTCAGCATCAAAAAGATGGTGCTTAACCACTGGTGAAGGATTCGCCCCCAACC
>NW_022326432.1:0-3292 GCF_002776525.5 Piliocolobus tephrosceles | reverse complement strand
TGAATCCAGGAGTTGGTTTTTTGAAAAGATCAACAAAATTGACAGACTGCTAGCAAGACTGATAAAGAAGAAAAGAGAGAAGAATCAAATAGACGCAATAAAAAATGATAAAGGGGATATCACCACCGACCCCACAGAAATACAAACTACCATCAGAGAATACTATAAACACCTCTATGCAAATAAACTAGAAAATCTAGAAGAAATGGATAATTTCCTGAACACTTACACTCTTCCAAGACTAAACCAGGAAGAAGTTGAATCCCTGAATAGACCAATAGCAGGCTCTGAAATTGAGGCAATAATTAATAGCCTACCAACCAAAAAAAGTCCAGGACCAGATGGATTCACAGCTGAATTCTACCAGAGGTACAAGGAGGAGCTGGTACCATTCCTTCTGAAACTATTCCAATTGATAGAAAAAGAGGGAATCCTCCCTAACTCATTTTATGAGGCCAACATCATCCTGATACCAAAGCCTGGCAGAGACACAACAAAAAAAGAGAATTTTAGACCAATATCCCTGATGAACATCGATGCAAAAATTCTCAATAAAATACTGGCAAACCAGATTCAGCAGCACATCAAAAAGCTTATCCACCATGATCAAGTGGGCTTCATCCCTGGGATGCAAGGCTGGTTCAACATTCGCAAATCAATAAATGTAATCCAGCGTATAAACAGAACCAAAGACAAGAACCACATGATTATCTCAATAGATGCAGAAAAGGCTTTGGACAAAATTCAACAGCCCTTCATGCTAAAAACACTCAATAAATTTGGTATTGATGGAACATACCTCAAAATAATAAGAGCTATTTATGACAAACCCACAGCCAATATCATAATGAATGGGCAAAAACTGGAAAAATTCCCTTTGAAAACTGGCACAAGACAGGGATGCCCTCTCTCACCGCTCCTATTCAACATAGTGTTGGAAGTTCTGGCTAGGGCAATCAGGCAAGAGAAAGAAATAAAGGGTATTCAGTTAGGAAAAGAAGAAGTCAAATTGTCCCTGTTTGCAGATGACATGATTGTATATTTAGAAAACCCCATTGTCTCAGCCCAAAATCTCCTTAAGCTGATAAGCGACTTCAGCAAAGTCTCAGGATACAAAATTAACATGCAAAAATCACAAGCATTCTTATATACCAGCAACAGACAAACAGAGAGCCAAATCATGAATGAACTTCCATTCACAATTGCTTCAAAGAGAATAAAATACCTAGGAATCCAACTTACAAGGGATGTAAAGGACCTCTTCAAAGAGAACTATAAACCACTGCTCAGTGAAATAAAAGAGGACACAAACAAATGGAAGAACATACCATGGTCATGGATAGGAAGAATCAATATCATGAAAATGGCCATACTTCCCAAGGTTATTTATAGATTCAATGCCATCCCCATCAAGCTACCAATGAATTTCTTCATAGAATTGGAAAAAAATGCTTTAAAGTTCATATGGAACCAAAAAAGAGCCCACATTGCCAAGACAATCCTAAGTCAAAAGAACAAAGCTGGAGGCATCACGCTACCTGACTTCAAACTATACTACAAGGCTACAGGAACCAAAACAGCATGGTACTGGTACCAAAACAGACATATAGACCAATGGAACAGAAGAGAGTCCTCAGAAATAATACCACACATCTACAGCCATCTGATCTTTGACAAACCTGAGAGAAACAAGAAATGGGGAAAGGATTCCCTATTTAATAAATGGTGCTGGGAAAATTGGCTAGCCATAAGTAGAAAGCTGAAACTGGATCCTTTCCTTACTCGTTATATGAAAATTAATTCAAGATGGATTAGAGACTTAAATGTTAGACCTAATACCATAAAAACCCTAGAAGAAAACCTAGGTAGTACCATTCAGGACATAGGCATGGGCAAGGACTTCATGTCTAAAACACCAAAAGCAACGGCAGCAAAAGCCAAAATTGACAAATGGGATCTAATTAAACTAAAGAGCTTCTGCACAGCAAAAGAAACGACCATCAGAGTGAACAGGCAACCTACAGAATGGGAGAAAATTTTTGCAATCTACTCATCTGACAAAGGGCTGATATCCAGAACCTACAAAGAACTCAAACAAATTTAGAAGAAAAAAACAAACAACCCCATCAAAAAGTGGGCAAAGCATATGAACAGACATTTCTCAAAAGAAGACATTCATACAGCCAACAGACACATGAAAAAATGCTCATCATCACTCGCCATCAGAGAAATGCAAATCAAAACCACAATGAGACACCATCTCACACCAGTTAGAATGGCAATCATTAAAAAGTCAGGAAACAACAGGTGCTGGAGAGGATGTGGAGAAATAGGGACACTTTTACACTGTTGGTGGGACTGTAAACTAGTTCAACCATTGTGGAAAACAGTATGGCGATTCCTCAAGGATCTAGAACTAGATGTACCATATGACCCAGCCATCCCACTACTGGGTATATACCCAAAGGATTACAAATCATGCTGCTATAAAGACACATGCACACGTATGTTTATTGCAGCACTATTCACAATAGCAAAGACTTGGAATCAACCCAAATGTCCATCTGTGACAGACTGGATATAGAAAATGTGGCACATATACACCATGGAATACTATGCAGCCATAAAAAAGGATGAGTTTGCATCCTTTGTAGGGACATGGATGCAGCTGGAAACCATCATTCTTAGCAAACTATCACAAGAAGAGAAAACCAAACACCGCATGTTCTCACTCATAGGTGGGAACTGAACAATGAGATCACCTGGACTCAGGAAGGGGAACATCACACACCGGGGCCTATCATGGGGAGCGGGGAGGGGGGAGGGATTGCATTGGGAGTTATACCTGATATAAATGATGAATTGATGGGTGCTGACGAGTTGAT
Organism: Piliocolobus tephrosceles; assembly: GCF_002776525.5. Classification (NCBI taxonomy): domain Eukaryota; kingdom Metazoa; phylum Chordata; class Mammalia; order Primates; family Cercopithecidae; genus Piliocolobus; species Piliocolobus tephrosceles. The sequence continues at coordinate 407 of NW_022326432.1, read as the reverse complement.
GGGTGCAGCACACCAACATGGCACAAGTATACATATGTAACAAACCTGCACATTATGCACATGTACCCTAGAACTTAAAGTATGATAATAATAAAAAAAAAAAATACAAAAAGTAGCTGGCCATGGTGGCGCACACCTGTAGTCCCAGCTACTTGGGAGGCTGAGGCAGGAGAATCGCTTGAACCCGGAAAGCAGAGATTGCAGTGAGCCGAGATCACACCACTGCACTCCAGCCTGGGCTACAGAGTGAGAATTTGTCTAAGAAAAAAAAAGAATGATATAATGCACTTCGGGACTTGGGGTGGGGGGAAACGTCAGGAGGGGGGGATGAGGGATAAAAGACTACATTTTTGCCGGGCGCGGTGGCTCAAGCCTGTAATCCCAGCACTTTGGGAGGCCGAGACGGG
>NW_022326431.1:0-1806 GCF_002776525.5 Piliocolobus tephrosceles | reverse complement strand
GGTTGGGGGCGAATCCTTCACCAGTGGTTAAGCACCATCTTTTTGATGCTGACCTTGTGATACTGAGTTCTCATGAGATCTGCTTGTATAATAGGGCATGGCTCCTCTTTCCTCTCTCTGTCTTGCTCCTACTCCTGCCACATGAATCATCTTATTGCCCCCTGACATTCTGGTAAGATTGGGCAGCTTCCTGGGTCCTCCCAGATTCAGAAGCCACTATGTCTTCTTACAGCCTGAAGAATTATGAGCCATTAAACCTGTTTTCTTTATGATCATAGAGAAAATTAGTACTGGGAAGTGGATGTATGAAATGTCTTCAAGGCCTTTTCTTTAATGTCTTGGCAGCACTCAGCTTCTTTTCATTCAAGTATCTGAGGCCTTCTTGAATTTTCCCCCTGAAAATGGACTTGTCTTCCTTTATCACATTGCCAGGCTGTGACAAAGATAGCTGATAATGTAGAAGTAGGTTCAGAAGGGGGTAGCAGGCAGAGATCGGGAGAGTTTGAAGGGCTTCGAAGACAGGAAAATGAAGAAAAGTTTGGATCTTTGTGAAGAATTGTTAAATACTTGTGATCAGAAGGCTGACAAGAAAATGGTCAGTGAAAGCCAGACTTAGAAGGTCTCAGATAAAAACGAGGAACTTACTGGGAACAGAAACCAAGGTTACTTTCGTTTTGCTGTAGCAAAGAATGTGACTGTACCGTGACCCTGCCTTGGAGATCTGTGAAACTTTAACCTTGAGGGTTTTGACTTAGTGCATATCTGGTGGAAGGAACTTCTAGGAAGCAAAGCTTAAGAAGATGTCCTGTCTGCATCGAACAGCCTGTGCTCTAATATGTGACTGAGAAAATGACCTCTGGATGGGACTTACATTATAATTGTCTTGTTTTTCTAAGACCAGCCGAGCGGGCGCAAAAGAACCAGCGGGTAGGCAAGTGTAACAGCAAAACTGCACGTTTATTTTGGTAACCTAAGGTGTGCGGGAGAAGTCTGTCAGCCTCCGGCAAAGGAGGCCGACAGAGTCTCCCCGCGGTGGGGCTCTCGGACAGACTTCCCACAGTCCCGACATCCCGACAGGAGTGGGGCTGCAAGAAGGCCGCGTGGCTCAATGGCGGAGAGCGGCTTTTCTAAGAGTGGGAGGGCAATAGGTGGGGCATGGGCGTGTCAGGGGCGTTCCGCAGGTGCGACCAGGTAAATCTTGGTCTCTTCAGATCGACGTCACCTGGCGCATGCCCAGTTGGTCTGCACCCTCCCTGGGCGCTGGCTGCATTTTCGCGCGCGCGGGAAGAGTTGGGGGTGGGGATGAAGAACCCGGAAGTGCACCATCTTGCCTCGGTTCGTCCAAACAATAATGAGTCCCAACTCTTATATTAAATGAAAAACAGAACTCAAAAGTTTGGAAAATTTGCAGCCTGGTCAAGTGGTCAAAAAGAAAGGCTGATTTTCAGGGAGAAAACTCAGGAAGGCTTCAGAAATTTGCATAAAAAGAAGCCCAGTGCTAATAGCCAAGACAATAGGAAAAGTCCTTGAAGACATTTCAGAGACCTTTGCAGCAGCCCTTGCTGTCACAGGCCCTGGGCCTAGGAGAGAAGAATGGTTTCCTGGGCCAGTCCTATGACTCCCCTCTATGTGCAGCCTCAGGACACTGCTGCCTGCAGCCCTGCAGCTCCAGCTCCAGCCATGGCTGAAAATGCACAGATGCATCTTGGGTCACTGCTTCAGAGGGTGCAGGCTAGAAGCCTTGGTAACTTCCTCATAGTGTTAAGTCACTGGGTGGATGGATTATGAGACTAGAGACTTGGGAGC
>NW_022326430.1:0-5365 GCF_002776525.5 Piliocolobus tephrosceles | reverse complement strand
ACCCTACTGCCAACCCATTCCTCCCCACCTTACCCACCCTTTTTCCTTCCACTCCAACCCCCTCCCATCCCCAGGCCCCACCTTCAACATTTGGGATTACAATTCCACACGAGTTTCACAGGGATACACAGCCAAACCATATTATTCTGACCCTGATACCCCAGGATCTCATGTTTTTCTCACAGAGCAAAATAGAATCACGCCTTTTCAAAATTTTCCAAAAGTCTTAACTCATTCCAAATGTAAGAAGTTCAAAGTCTCTTCTGAGACAAGGCTACATTCTCTTCTGCCTATGAGTCCCTGAATTCAAAAGGGATTTCTTTTCTTTCAAGGTACAGTGATGGTATAAGCATTGGGTAAGCTTTCTCAATCCAAAGGGAAGAAATTTCCCAGAAAAATAACACAAATGCAAGTCCAAAATCCAGCAGGACAGTATTCACTCAATATTAAAGCTCCATAATCATCAAGAGAACTCACTATCATGTAGACAGCATTAAGGAGATAGTGTTTAACCTTTTGGAAAGGATCCATCCCCTATCCTCATCTTTCAACCCCACCCCCAAAATAATCTTCACCCACACCCTTACCTCCAAAATCCATGCTTCACCATGATTAAATCACCTTCCACCAGGTGCCCACTTTCACATTCCCCATTACAATTCCACATGAGTATCAGTAGGGACACAGAATCAAATCATATTATTCTGACCCTGGTTCCCCCAAATCTCACACCCTTGTCACACTGCAAAATACAATGATGCCTTCTTTACAGTCTCCCAAAGTCTTAACTCATTCCAGCATTTACTGAAGTGTCCAAAGCCCAAAGTCTCATCTGAGACAAGGCTATAGTCCCTTCTGCCCCCGAGCCTCTGAAATATAAAGTAAGCTAACTATTTTTAAGGTACAATGATTGTACGGGCATTGGGTAAAAAAAAAAAAAAAAACTTTTTCTAGCCAAAAGAAAAAACTTTGCCAGAAAGAAGCATAAAACACAGATCAGACTTACAGACCCCATGCAAGTCAAAAACCCAGCAGGCTAGTCATTCCATTGTACAGATCCAAATCATCTCTTTTCAATCTAAATCCCACATGCAGAGCACAGGGGTGTGATGGCTGGGCTCCCAAGGCCTTGGGCAGCTCTGCACTTGTGGCTTTGCAGCATCTTTCCCCACAGCTGCCCTCATCGGCTGGGCTAGTGTTGAGTACCTGTAGCTTTTCCACACCGAGGGTGCAAGCTGTTGGTAGGTCTATGAATCTGGGGTTTGCAGAATGGTGCCTCCATGTGTGGGGGTTCCAACCCTGTATGTTCCTTCTGTATTGCCCTAGTAAAGGTGTCCCATGAGGGTCTGTCTCTTGGAAAAGCTTCTGCCTTGAAACCCAGATTGTTCTGTACATGCTCTGGAGTCTAGAGGAAGGTTCCCAAGGTCCTAGTCTTTTGCTCTGTGCACCTGTTGGCTTAACACTATGTAGAAGCCACCAAGGCTTGCAGCTCGCACCCCTGAAGCAGTGACCCAAACCGTACCTGTGTATCTTTCAGTCATGGCTGGAGCGGGAGTTGCAGGGATGCAGGCAGCAGTGTGCTGTGACTGAGACCAGCAGTGGGGCCTTGCGGTTGGCCCAGGAAAACATTTTTCTGTCCTAGGCTTCAGGGCCTGTGACAGCAAGGGCTGCTGCAAAGTTCTCTGAAATGCCTTCAAGGCCTTTTTCCCATTGTCTTGGCTATTAGCACTGGACTCCATTTTATACAAGTTTCTGAAGCTTTCTTGAATTTTCCCACTGAAAATCAGCTTTTCTTTTTGACCACTGGGCCAGGCTGCAAATTTTCAAAACTTTTAAGCTCTGCTTCTCTTTTAAATATAAGTTTCTACTTGTGGTTATTTATTTGGTCACACAGAAGGCCATGGGCTGTTGGACACAGACAGGACATCTGCTGAGCTTTGCTGCCAAAAGTTCATGCAACCAGACACACCCTAAATCATCATCCTCAAGTTCAAAGTTTCACAGGTCTCCAAGTTAGGGGCATCATGCAGCGATGTTCTTAGCTAAGGCAAAACAAATGTAACCTTGGCTCCTGTTTTCAGTAAATTCCTCATTTTCATCTGAGACCTTGTAAAGCCTGGCCTTCACTGTCCATCCTTCTGTCACCCTTTTAATTATAACTATTTAACAAGTCTCTACGATGGTCAAAACTTTCCTTCATCTTCCTGTCTTCTTCCAAGGCCTCCAAACTTTCCAACCTCTGGCTGTTACCCTCTTCTGAACCTGCTTTTACATTTTCATCCATCCTTGTTGCAGTCTGTCAATGTGGTGAAAAGAAATGTCCATTTTCAGGGGAAAAATTCACAAAGGGATTGGATATTTGCATGAAAAGAAGCTGAGTGCTGATTGCCAAGACAATAAGGAAAAGGCCTTTAAGGCATTTCACAGCTCCACTTCAGAGCACTAATTTTCTGTAAGATCATAAAGAAAAGAGCTTGAACTGGCTCATGGTTCTGCAGATTTTAAAGGAATCATAGAGGCTTTGGCTTCTGGGAGGAATCAGGAAACCTCCCAATCATACCAGAAGACCAAGCGGCAACAGGATGTTTCATATGGTAGAAGTAGGAACAAGACAGAGAGAGGAAAGAGGTGCCACACTCTGTTATACAACTAGATCTGCTGATAATTCACTATGACAAAATCAGCATCAAGAAGATGACGCTTAATCATTTGTGAAAGATCTGTCCCCACCAACACCCCCACCCCACCACGGTTTCCAGGTAGAAGCCGGTTGCAGAGGCAGAGCCTCTTGGACAACCTCTACTAGGGCAGTGCAGAAGGAAAATATGGGCTTGGAGCCCCCACACAGGAGGCCACCATTCTCCAGACCCCACATTCATAGACCCACCAACAGCTTGCACCCTCAGTATGGAAAAGCTACGGGCACTCAAGACCAGCCCAGCCCATGAGAGCTGCCATGGGGGCTAAACCCTGAAAAGTCATAGGTACACTGCCCTAGTAGAGGTTTTCCATGAGGCTCTGCCTGTGCAGGAGGCTACTCCCATGTCCTACTACCCACCACCATCTCACCACTTTACTGCCAACCTACTCCTCCCCACCCTACCCACTTTTTTTCCTTCTACTCCCAACCCCCTCCCATCCATGATTCAATCACCTCCCACCAGGCCCCACCTCCAATATTCGGGAATACAATTTCCCATGATCTTTTGTAGGGAAACACTGCCAAACCATATAATTCTGACCCTGACATCCCTGAATCTCATGTCCTTCTCACAGAGTAAAATACAAACAAGCCTTTTCAAAAGTTTCCAAAAGTCTTAACTCATTCCAACAGTAACTCAAATGTAAAAAGTTTAAAGTCTCATCCAACATGAGGCTGAAGTCCCTTCTGCCTATGAGTCCCTGAATGTAAAAGGGAGTGCTTCTCTTTCAAGATACAATGATGGTACAGGCATTGGGTAAGCTTTCTCAGTCCAGTGGGAAGAACATTTCCAGAAAAATAACACACTTGGGACACAGGCCCAATGCAAGCCCAAAAGCCAGGAGAGTATGCATTCATCACGAGGACTGACTTTCACATAGACAGCATTAAGGAGATACTGTTTAACCGTATGTGAAAGATCTGACCCCTAGCCCCATCTTTCAGCCCCACCCCCCAACGTAAACCCCCCAAACTCACCGCATCCTCACTTCTAATTTTCACTGTCCACCATGATTAAATCACCTTTTACCAAGCACCACTTTTAACATTCCCCATCACAATTCTGCATGAGTTTTGGTTGGGATGCAGAGCCAAATCATATTGTTCTGCCTCTGGCCTTCCAAATCTCATGTTACTCTCACTTTGCAAAATACAATGATGCCTTCTCTACGGTCCCCCAAAGTCTTAACTCATTCCAGCATTTACTCAGATGTCCGAAGCCCAAAGTCTCATCTGAGACAAGGCTGCAGTCCCTTCTGCCCCTGAACCTCTGAAATACGAAGCAAGTTAATTACTTGCATGGAACGATGTTTGTACAGGCATTGGGTAAGCATTCCCAGCCAAAAAGAAGAAATTTGCTAGAAAGAAGTGCAAAACACAGACGGGACTTACAGATCCCATGCAAGTCAAAAACCCAGCAGGCCAGTCATTCCATCCTACAGCTCCAAATCATTTTTTTTGAATCTACGTCCCACATCCAGAGCAGAGGGTGCTTTGATGGCTGGTCTCCCAGAGTCTTGGGCAGCTCAGCGCCTGTGGCATGGCAGGGTCTTTCCCCAACTTGCCCTCATGGGCTGGGCTGGTGTTGAGTACCAGCAGCTTTTCAACACTAAGGGTGCAGGCTCTTGGTGGGTCTATGAATCTGGGGCCTGGAGAATGGTGGCTCCCTGTGTGGGGGCTCCCACCCTGTATGTTCCTTCTGTATTGTCCTAGTAGAGGTTTACCATGAGGCTCTGCCTGTTGGAAAAGCTTCTGCCTTGAAACCCAGGACTTTCTCTATATACTCTGAGTCTAGATGAAGACTCCAAAGTTTCTCATCTTGTGCTTATGCACCTGCTGGCTTAACACTATGTAGAAGCCACCAAGGCTTGGAGCTTGCACCCCTGAAGCAATGACCCAAGCTGTACCTGTGCATCTTCCAGCCATGGCTGGAGCGGGAGCTACAGGGATGCAGGCAGCAGTATCCTGAGGCTGCACACAGAAGGGGACAATGGGGCTGGCCCAGGAACCATTATGTCCTAGAAAACCATTCTTCTGTCCTAGGCTTCAGGGCCTGTGACAGCAAGGGCTGCTGCAAAGGTCTCTGAAATGCCTTCAAGGCCTTTTTCCCATTATCTTGGCTATTAGCACTGGACTCCATTTTATACAAATTTCTGAAGCTGTCTTGAATTTTCTCACTGAAAATCAGCTTTTCTTTTTGACCACTTGGCCAGGTTGCAAATTTCCCAAACTTTTAAGCTCTGCTTCTCTTTTAAATATAAATTTCTACTTGAGGTTATTTATTTGGTCACACAGAAGACCAGGACACAGACAGGACACCTGTTGAGCTTTGCTGCCAAAAGGTCATTCCGCCAGACACACCCAAAACCATCACCCTCAAGTTCAAAGTTTCACAGGTCTCCAAGTTAGGGGCATCATGCAGCGATGTTCTTTGCTAAGGCAAAACAAATGTAACCTTGGCTCCTGTTCCCAGTAAACTCCTCGTTTTCATCTGAGATCTTAAAGCTTGGCCTTCACTGTTCATCCTTCTGTCACCCTTTTAATTATAACTATTTAACAAGTCTCTACAATGGTCCAAACTTTCCCTCATCTTCCTGTCATCTTCCAAGCTCTCCAGACTTTCCAACCTCTGGCCGTTATACACTTCTCCACCTGCTTCTACAT
>NW_022326429.1:0-5365 GCF_002776525.5 Piliocolobus tephrosceles | reverse complement strand
ATGTAGAAGCAGGTGGAGAAGTGTATAACGGCCAGAGGTTGGAAAGTCTGGAGAGCTTGGAAGATGACAGGAAGATGAGGGAAAGTTTGGACCATTGTAGAGACTTGTTAAATAGTTATAATTAAAAGGGTGACAGAAGGATGAACAGTGAAGGCCAAGCTTTAAGATCTCAGATGAAAACGAGGAGTTTACTGGGAACAGGAGCCAAGGTTACATTTGTTTTGCCTTAGCAAAGAACATCGCTGCATGATGCCCCTAACTTGGAGACCTGTGAAACTTTGAACTTGAGGGTGATGGTTTTGGGTGTGTCTGGCGGAATGACCTTTTGGCAGCAAAGCTCAACAGGTGTCCTGTCTGTGTCCTGGTCTTCTGTGTGACCAAATAAATAACCTCAAGTAGAAATTTATATTTAAAAGAGAAGCAGAGCTTAAAAGTTTGGGAAATTTGCAACCTGGCCAAGTGGTCAAAAAGAAAAGCTGATTTTCAGTGAGAAAATTCAAGACAGCTTCAGAAATTTGTATAAAATGGAGTCCAGTGCTAATAGCCAAGATAATGGGAAAAAGGCCTTGAAGGCATTTCAGAGACCTTTGCAGCAGCCCTTGCTGTCACAGGCCCTGAAGCCTAGGACAGAAGAATGGTTTTCTAGGACATAATGGTTCCTGGGCCAGCCCCATTGTCCCCTTCTGTGTGCAGCCTCAGGATACTGCTGCCTGCATCCCTGTAGCTCCCGCTCCAGCCATGGCTGGAAGATGCACAGGTACAGCTTGGGTCATTGCTTCAGGGGTGCAAGCTCCAAGCCTTGGTGGCTTCTACATAGTGTTAAGCCAGCAGGTGCATAAGCACAAGATGAGAAACTTTGGAGTCTTCATCTAGACTCAGAGTATATAGAGAAAGTCCTGGGTTTCAAGGCAGAAGCTTTTCCAACAGGCAGAGCCTCATGGTAAACCTCTACTAGGACAATACAGAAGGAACATACAGGGTGGGAGCCCCCACACAGGGAGCCACCATTCTCCAGGCCCCAGATTCATAGACCCACCAAGAGCCTGCACCCTTAGTGTTGAAAAGCTGCTGGTACTCAACACCAGCCCAGCCCATGAGGGCAAGTTGGGGAAAGACCCTGCCATGCCACAGGCGCTGAGCTGCCCAAGACTCTGGGAGACCAGCCATCAAAGCACCCTCTGCTCTGGATGTGGGACGTAGATTCAAAAAAAATGATTTGGAGCTGTAGGATGGAATGACTGGCCTGCTGGGTTTTTGACTTGCATGGGATCTGTAAGTCCCGTCTGTGTTTTGCACTTCTTTCTAGCAAATTTCTTCTTTTTGGCTGGGAATGCTTACCCAATGCCTGTACAAACATCGTTCCATGCAAGTAATTAACTTGCTTCGTATTTCAGAGGTTCAGGGGCAGAAGGGACTGCAGCCTTGTCTCAGATGAGACTTTGGGCTTCGGACATCTGAGTAAATGCTGGAATGAGTTAAGACTTTGGGGGACCGTAGAGAAGGCATCATTGTATTTTGCAAAGTGAGAGTAACATGAGATTTGGAAGGCCAGAGGCAGAACAATATGATTTGGCTCTGCATCCCAACCAAAACTCATGCAGAATTGTGATGGGGAATGTTAAAAGTGGTGCTTGGTAAAAGGTGATTTAATCATGGTGGACAGTGAAAATTAGAAGTGAGGATGCGGTGAGTTTGGGGGGTTTACGTTGGGGGGTGGGGCTGAAAGATGGGGCTAGGGGTCAGATCTTTCACATACGGTTAAACAGTATCTCCTTAATGCTGTCTATGTGAAAGTCAGTCCTCGTGATGAATGCATACTCTCCTGGCTTTTGGGCTTGCATTGGGCCTGTGTCCCAAGTGTGTTATTTTTCTGGAAATGTTCTTCCCACTGGACTGAGAAAGCTTACCCAATGCCTGTACCATCATTGTATCTTGAAAGAGAAGCACTCCCTTTTACATTCAGGGACTCATAGGCAGAAGGGACTTCAGCCTCATGTTGGATGAGACTTTAAACTTTTTACATTTGAGTTACTGTTGGAATGAGTTAAGACTTTTGGAAACTTTTGAAAAGGCTTGTTTGTATTTTACTCTGTGAGAAGGACATGAGATTCAGGGATGTCAGGGTCAGAATTATATGGTTTGGCAGTGTTTCCCTACAAAAGATCATGGGAAATTGTATTCCCGAATATTGGAGGTGGGGCCTGGTGGGAGGTGATTGAATCATGGATGGGAGGGGGTTGGGAGTAGAAGGAAAAAAAGTGGGTAGGGTGGGGAGGAGTAGGTTGGCAGTAAAGTGGTGAGATGGTGGTGGGTAGTAGGACATGGGAGTAGCCTCCTGCACAGGCAGAGCCTCATGGAAAACCTCTACTAGGGCAGTGTACCTATGACTTTTCAGGGTTTAGCCCCCATGGCAGCTCTCATGGGCTGGGCTGGTCTTGAGTGCCCGTAGCTTTTCCATACTGAGGGTGCAAGCTGTTGGTGGGTCTATGAATGTGGGGTCTGGAGAATGGTGGCCTCCTGTGTGGGGGCTCCAAGCCCATATTTTCCTTCTGCACTGCCCTAGTAGAGGTTGTCCAAGAGGCTCTGCCTCTGCAACCGGCTTCTACCTGGAAACCGTGGTGGGGTGGGGGTGTTGGTGGGGACAGATCTTTCACAAATGATTAAGCGTCATCTTCTTGATGCTGATTTTGTCATAGTGAATTATCAGCAGATCTAGTTGTATAACAGAGTGTGGCACCTCTTTCCTCTCTCTGTCTTGTTCCTACTTCTACCATATGAAACATCCTGTTGCCGCTTGGTCTTCTGGTATGATTGGGAGGTTTCCTGATTCCTCCCAGAAGCCAAAGCCTCTATGATTCCTTTAAAATCTGCAGAACCATGAGCCAGTTCAAGCTCTTTTCTTTATGATCTTACAGAAAATTAGTGCTCTGAAGTGGAGCTGTGAAATGCCTTAAAGGCCTTTTCCTTATTGTCTTGGCAATCAGCACTCAGCTTCTTTTCATGCAAATATCCAATCCCTTTGTGAATTTTTCCCCTGAAAATGGACATTTCTTTTCACCACATTGACAGACTGCAACAAGGATGGATGAAAATGTAAAAGCAGGTTCAGAAGAGGGTAACAGCCAGAGGTTGGAAAGTTTGGAGGCCTTGGAAGAAGACAGGAAGATGAAGGAAAGTTTTGACCATCGTAGAGACTTGTTAAATAGTTATAATTAAAAGGGTGACAGAAGGATGGACAGTGAAGGCCAGGCTTTACAAGGTCTCAGATGAAAATGAGGAATTTACTGAAAACAGGAGCCAAGGTTACATTTGTTTTGCCTTAGCTAAGAACATCGCTGCATGATGCCCCTAACTTGGAGACCTGTGAAACTTTGAACTTGAGGATGATGATTTAGGGTGTGTCTGGTTGCATGAACTTTTGGCAGCAAAGCTCAGCAGATGTCCTGTCTGTGTCCAACAGCCCATGGCCTTCTGTGTGACCAAATAAATAACCACAAGTAGAAACTTATATTTAAAAGAGAAGCAGAGCTTAAAAGTTTTGAAAATTTGCAGCCTGGCCCAGTGGTCAAAAAGAAAAGCTGATTTTCAGTGGGAAAATTCAAGAAAGCTTCAGAAACTTGTATAAAATGGAGTCCAGTGCTAATAGCCAAGACAATGGGAAAAAGGCCTTGAAGGCATTTCAGAGAACTTTGCAGCAGCCCTTGCTGTCACAGGCCCTGAAGCCTAGGACAGAAAAATGTTTTCCTGGGCCAACCGCAAGGCCCCACTGCTGGTCTCAGTCACAGCACACTGCTGCCTGCATCCCTGCAACTCCCGCTCCAGCCATGACTGAAAGATACACAGGTACGGTTTGGGTCACTGCTTCAGGGGTGCGAGCTGCAAGCCTTGGTGGCTTCTACATAGTGTTAAGCCAACAGGTGCACAGAGCAAAAGACTAGGACCTTGGGAACCTTCCTCTAGACTCCAGAGCATGTACAGAACAATCTGGGTTTCAAGGCAGAAGCTTTTCCAAGAGACAGACCCTCATGGGACACCTTTACTAGGGCAATACAGAAGGAACATACAGGGTTGGAACCCCCACACATGGAGGCACCATTCTGCAAACCCCAGATTCATAGACCTACCAACAGCTTGCACCCTCGGTGTGGAAAAGCTACAGGTACTCAACACTAGCCCAGCCGATGAGGGCAGCTGTGGGGAAAGATGCTGCAAAGCCACAAGTGCAGAGCTGCCCAAGGCCTTGGGAGCCCAGCCATCACACCCCTGTGCTCTGCATGTGGGATTTAGATTGAAAAGAGATGATTTGGATCTGTACAATGGAATGACTAGCCTGCTGGGTTTTTGACTTGCATGGGGTCTGTAAGTCTGATCTGTGTTTTATGCTTCTTTCTGGCAAAGTTTTTTCTTTTGGCTAGAAAAAGTTTTTTTTTTTTTTTTTACCCAATGCCCGTACAATCATTGTACCTTAAAAATAGTTAGCTTACTTTATATTTCAGAGGCTCGGGGGCAGAAGGGACTATAGCCTTGTCTCAGATGAGACTTTGGGCTTTGGACACTTCAGTAAATGCTGGAATGAGTTAAGACTTTGGGAGACTGTAAAGAAGGCATCATTGTATTTTGCAGTGTGACACGGGTGTGAGATTTGGGGGAACCAGGGTCAGAATAATATGATTTGATTCTGTGTCCCTACTGATACTCATGTGGAATTGTAATGGGGAATGTGAAAGTGGGCACCTGGTGGAAGGTGATTTAATCATGGTGAAGCATGGATTTTGGAGGTAAGGGTGTGGGTGAAGATTATTTTGGGGGTGGGGTTGAAAGATGAGGATAGGGGATGGATCCTTTCCAAAAGGTTAAACACTATCTCCTTAATGCTGTCTACATGATAGTGAGTTCTCTTGATGATTATGGAGCTTTAATATTGAGTGAATACTGTCCTGCTGGATTTTGGACTTGCATTTGTGTTATTTTTCTGGGAAATTTCTTCCCTTTGGATTGAGAAAGCTTACCCAATGCTTATACCATCACTGTACCTTGAAAGAAAAGAAATCCCTTTTGAATTCAGGGACTCATAGGCAGAAGAGAATGTAGCCTTGTCTCAGAAGAGACTTTGAACTTCTTACATTTGGAATGAGTTAAGACTTTTGGAAAATTTTGAAAAGGCGTGATTCTATTTTGCTCTGTGAGAAAAACATGAGATCCTGGGGTATCAGGGTCAGAATAATATGGTTTGGCTGTGTATCCCTGTGAAACTCGTGTGGAATTGTAATCCCAAATGTTGAAGGTGGGGCCTGGGGATGGGAGGGGGTTGGAGTGGAAGGAAAAAGGGTGGGTAAGGTGGGGAGGAATGGGTTGGCAGTAGGGT
>NW_022326428.1:0-9250 GCF_002776525.5 Piliocolobus tephrosceles | reverse complement strand
TGTTTCCAGGCAGAAGCCTCCTGCAGAGGCAGAGCCTCTTGGGAAACTTCCACTATGGCAGTGCAGAAGGAAAATATGGGCTTGGAGCCCCCACACAGGAGGCCACCATCCTCCAGACCCCAGATTCATAAGCCCACCAACAGCTCACACCCTCAACATAGAAAACCTACAGATACTCAATTCCAGCCCAGCCCATAAGAGCAGACCTGGGGGCTAAAGCCTGAAAAGCCACAGTGCACTGCCCTAGTAGAGGTTTTCCATGAGCCTCTGCCTCTGCAGCAGGCTACTCCCCCTTCCTACTACCCACCACCCTCCCACCACCCTACTGCCAACCTACTCCCCACCCTACCCACCCCTTTTCCTTCCTACCCCAACCCCCTCCTGCCATGATTAAATCACCTCCCACCAGGTCCCACCTCCAACATTAAGGATTACAAGTCACATGAGTTTTGGTAAAGAAACACAGTCAAACCATATTATTCGACCCTGATACCCCAGAATCTCATGTCCTTCTCACAGAGCAAACTACATTCAGGCCTTTTCAGAAGTTCCAAAAGTCTTAACTCATTCCAGCATTAACTCCAATGTAAAAAGTTCAACATCTCATCTGAGACAAGTCCCTTTTGCTTATGAGTCCCTGAATTAAAAAGGATGTTCTTTTCTTTCAGGGTGTAATGATGGTACAGGCGTTCGGTAAGCTTTCTCACTCCAAAGGGAAGAAATTTCCCAGGAAAAAGCACAAATAGGACCACAGGCCCAATGCAAGTCCAAAACCCAGGAAGCCAGTATCCATTCAATCTCAGAGCTCCAAAATCATGAAGAGAACTCACTGTCATAAGCGCAGCAATAAGGAGGTGGTGTTTAATCATTTGTGCAGGATCCATCCCCCACCACCACTTTTCACCCCTCACCCCCACCATAAATCCCCTCATTCTCCCTACCCCCCACCTTCCAACCCCCACTCTCCACCATGATTAAATCACCCTCCTCCAGGCCCCACCTTTAACATTCCCCATTACAATTCCACATGAGTTTTGGTAGGGACACAGAGCTAAATTTTATTATTCTGTCTCTGGCTCCCAAATCTCATGTCCTTCTCACATTGCAAAATACAATGATGTCTTCCCTACAGCCCCCTCAAATCTTATATCATTCCAGCACTTATACAAATGTCCAAAGCTTAAACTCTTATCTGACACAAGGCTACAGTCCCTTAGGCCCATGAGCCTCTGAACTATAAAGCAAATTACTTCCAAGGTACAGTGCTTGTGCAGGCAATGGGCAAGCTTTCTCAGCTGAAAGGAAGAATTTTGCCAGAAAGAACAAAACACAGGACTTACAGGTCCCATGAAACTCCAAACCCAGAAGGCCAGCCATTCAATCCTACAGCTCCCAAATCATCCTTTTTGAAACCTTGTCCCACATCCAGGGCACAGGGATGTGAGGGCTGGGCTCTGAAGGCCTTGGGCAGCTCTGCCCCTGTGGCTTTGCAGGGTTTATGCCCCAGGGCAGCCCTCATGGGCCGGGTGGGTGTTGAGTGCCTATAGCTTTTCCTGACTGATGGTACAAGCTGCTGGTGGGTCTATGAATCTGGGGTCTGCATGATGATGGCCTCCAGAGTGGGGGCTCCAACCCCATATTTTCCTTCTGCACTGCCCTAGTAGAGATTTCTTATGAGGTTCTGCCTTTTTGGGATGCTTTTGTCTGGTCACCCAAGCATTTCCATACATCTTCCAAAATCTATAGAGAAGCTCCCAAGTCTCTAGTCTCATAATCCATCCACCCAGTGACTTAACACTATGAGGAAGTTACCAAGGCTTCTAGCCTGCACCCTCTGAAGCAGTGACCCAAGATGCATCTGTGCATTTTCAGCCATGGCTGGAGCTGGAGCTGCAGGGCTGCAGGCAGCAGTGTCCTGAGGCTGCACATAGAGGGGAGTCATAGGACTGGCCCAGGAAACCATTCTTCTCTCCTAGGCCCAGGGCCTGTGACAGCAAGGGCTGCTGCAAAGGTCTCTGAAATGTCTTCAAGGACTTTTCCTATTGTCTTGGCTATTAGCACTGGGCTTCTTTTTATGCAAATTTCTGAAGCCTTCCTGAGTTTTCTCCCTGAAAATCAGCCTTTCTTTTTGACCACTTGACCAGGCTGCAAATTTTCCAAACTTTTGAGTTCTGTTTTTCATTTAATATAAGAGTTGGGACTCATTATTGTTTGGATGAACCGAGGCAAGATGGTGCACTTCCGGGTTCTTCATCCCCACCCCCAACTCTTCCCGCGCCCGCGAAAATGCAGCCAGCGCCCAGGGAGGGTGCAGACCAACTGGGCATGCGCCAGGTGACGTCGATCTGAAGAGACCAAGATTTACCTGGTCGCACCTGCGGAATGCCCCTGACACGCCCATGCCCCACCTATTGCCCTCCCACTCCTAGAAAAGCCGCTCTCCGCCATTGAGCCACGCGGCCTTCTTGCAGCCCCACTCCTGTCGGGATGTCGGGACTGTGGGAAGTCTGTCCGAGAGCCCCACCGCGGGGAGACTCTGTCGGCCTCCTTTGCCGGAGGCTGACAGACTTCTCCCGCACACCTTAGGTTACCAAAATAAACGTGCAGTTTTGCTGTTACACTTGCCTACCCGCTGGTTCTTTTGCGCCCGCTCGGCTGGTCTTAGAAAAACAAGACAATTATAATGTAAGTCCCATCCAGAGGTCATTTTCTCAGTCACATATTAGAGCACAGGCTGTTCGATGCAGACAGGACATCTTCTTAAGCTTTGCTTCCTAGAAGTTCCTTCCACCAGATATGCACTAAGTCAAAACCCTCAAGGTTAAAGTTTCACAGATCTCCAAGGCAGGGTCACGGTACAGTCACATTCTTTGCTACAGCAAAACGAAAGTAACCTTGGTTTCTGTTCCCAGTAAGTTCCTCATTTTTATCTGAGACCTTCTAAGTCTGGCTTTCACTGACCATTTTCTTGTCAGCCTTCTGATCACAAGTATTTAACAATTCTTCACAAAGATCCAAACTTTTCTTCATTTTCCTGTCTTCGAAGCCCTTCAAACTCTCCCGATCTCTGCCTGCTACCCCCTTCTGAACCTACTTCTACATTATCAGCTATCTTTGTCACAGCCTGGCAATGTGATAAAGGAAGACAAGTCCATTTTCAGGGGGAAAATTCAAGAAGGCCTCAGATACTTGAATGAAAAGAAGCTGAGTGCTGCCAAGACATTAAAGAAAAGGCCTTGAAGACATTTCATACATCCACTTCCCAGTACTAATTTTCTCTATGATCATAAAGAAAACAGGTTTAATGGCTCATAATTCTTCAGGCTGTAAGAAGACATAGTGGCTTCTGAATCTGGGAGGACCCAGGAAGCTGCCCAATCTTACCAGAATGTCAGGGGGCAATAAGATGATTCATGTGGCAGGAGTAGGAGCAAGACAGAGAGAGGAAAGAGGAGCCATGCCCTATTATACAAGCAGATCTCATGAGAACTCAGTATCACAAGGTCAGCATCAAAAAGATGGTGCTTAACCACTGGTGAAGGATTCGCCCCCAACCCCAACTCCCACTGTTTCCAGGCAGAAGCCTGATGGAGAGGCAGAGCCTCGTGGAAAACCTCTACTAGGGAAGTGTGGAAGGAAAGTATGGGCTTGGAGCCCCCACACAGATGGCCACCAACCTCCAGACCACAGATTCATAGACCCACCAACAGCTCCCATCCTCAGTGTGGAAAAGCTATAGGTAGTCAGCACCAGCCCATCCATGAGAGCAGCCACAGGGGCTAAACCATGAAAAGCCACAGGTGCACTGCCCTAGTAGAGGTTTTCCATGAGCCACTGCCTCTGCAGCAGGTTACTCCCCCTTCCTACTACCCGCCACCCTCCCACCACCCTACTGCCAACCCATTCCTCCCCACCTTACCCACCCTTTTTCCTTCCACTCCAACCCCCTCCCATCCCCAGGCCCCACCTTCAACATTTGGGATTACAATTCCACACGAGTTTCACAGGGATACACAGCCAAACCATATTATTCTGACCCTGATACCCCAGGATCTCATGTTTTTCTCACAGAGCAAAATAGAATCACGCCTTTTCAAAATTTTCCAAAAGTCTTAACTCATTCCAAATGTAAGAAGTTCAAAGTCTCATCTGAGACAAGGCTACATTCTCTTCTGCCTATGAGTCCCTGAATTCAAAAAGGATTTCTTTTCTTTCAAGGTACAGTGATGGTACAGGCATTGGGTAAGCTTTCTCAATCCAAAGAGAAGAAATTTCCCAGAAAAATAACACAAATGCAAGTCCAAAATCCAGCAGGACAGTATTCACTCAATATTAAAGCTCCATAATCATCAAGAGAACTCACTATCATGTAGACAGCATTAAGGAGATAGTGTTTAACCTTTTGGAAAGGATCCATCCCCTATCCTCATCTTTCAACCCCACCCCCAAAATAATCTTCACCCACACCCTTATCTCCAAAATCCATGCTTCACCATGATTAAATCACCTTCCACCAGGTGCCCACTTTCACATTCCCCATTACAATTCCACATGAGTATCAGTAGGGACACAGAATCAAATCATATTATTCTGACCCTGGTTCCCCCAAATCTCACACCCTTGTCACACTGCAAAATACAATGATGCCTTCTTTACAGTCTCCCAAAGTCTTAACTCATTCCAGCATTTACTGAAGTGTCCAAAGCCCAAAGTCTCATCTGAGACAAGGCTATAGTCCCTTCTGCCCCCGAGCCTCTGAAATATAAAGTAAGCTAACTATTTTTAAGGTACAATGATTGTACGGGCATTGGGTAAAAAAAAAAAAAAAAACTTTTTCTAGCCAAAAGAAAAAACTTTGCCAGAAAGAAGCATAAAACACAGATCAGACTTACAGACCCCATGCAAGTCAAAAACCCAGCAGGCTAGTCATTCCATTGTACAGATCCAAATCATCTCTTTTCAATCTAAATCCCACATGCAGAGCACAGGGGTGTGATGGCTGGGCTCCCAAGGCCTTGGGCAGCTCTGCACTTGTGGCTTTGCAGCATCTTTCCCCACAGCTGCCCTCATCGGCTGGGCTAGTGTTGAGTACCTGTAGCTTTTCCACACCGAGGGTGCAAGCTGTTGGTAGGTCTATGAATCTGGGGTTTGCAGAATGGTGCCTCCATGTGTGGGGGTTCCAACCCTGTATGTTCCTTCTGTATTGCCCTAGTAAAGGTGTCCCATGAGGGTCTGTCTCTTGGAAAAGCTTCTGCCTTGAAACCCAGATTGTTCTGTACATGCTCTGGAGTCTAGAGGAAGGTTCCCAAGGTCCTAGTCTTTTGCTCTGTGCACCCGTTGGCTTAACACTATGTAGAAGCCACCAAAGCTTGCAGCTCGCACCCCTGAAGCAGTGACCCAAGCCGTACCTGTGTATCTTTCAGTCATGGCTGGAGCGGGAGCTGCAGGGATGCAGGCAGCAGTGTGCTGTGACTGAGACCAGCAGTGGGGCCTTGCGGTTGGCCCAGGAAAACATTTTTCTGTCCTAGGCTTCAGGGCCTGTGACAGCAAGGGCTGCTGCAAAGTTCTCTGAAATGCCTTCAAGGCCTTTTTCCCATTGTCTTGGCTATTAGCACTGGACTCCATTTTATACAAGTTTCTGAAGCTTTCTTGAATTTTCCCACTGAAAATCAGCTTTTCTTTTTGACCACTGGGCCAGGCTGCAAATTTTCAAAACTTTTAAGCTCTGCTTCTCTTTTAAATATAAGTTTCTACTTGTGGTTATTTATTTGGTCACACAGAAGGCCATGGGCTGTTGGACACAGACAGGACATCTGCTGAGCTTTGCTGCCAAAAGTTCATGCAACCAGACACACCCTAAATCATCATCCTCAAGTTCAAAGTTTCACAGGTCTCCAAGTTAGGGGCATCATGCAGCGATGTTCTTAGCTAAGGCAAAACAAATGTAACCTTGGCTCCTGTTTTCAGTAAATTCCTCATTTTCATCTGAGACCTTGTAAGCCTGGCCTTCACTGTCCATCCTTCTGTCACCCTTTTAATTATAACTATTTAACAAGTCTCTACGATGGTCAAAACTTTCCTTCATCTTCCTGTCTTCTTCCAAGGCCTCCAAACTTTCCAACCTCTGGCTGTTACCCTCTTCTGAACCTGCTTTTACGTTTTCATCCATCCTTGTTGCAGTCTGTCAATGTGGTGAAAAGAAATGTCCATTTTCAGGGGAAAAATTCACAAAGGGATTGGATATTTGCATGAAAAGAAGCTGAGTGCTGATTGCCAAGACAATAAGGAAAAGGCCTTTAAGGCATTTCACAGCTCCACTTCAGAGCACTAATTTTCTGTAAGATCATAAAGAAAAGAGCTTGAACTGGCTCATGGTTCTGCAGATTTTAAAGGAATCATAGAGGCTTTGGCTTCTGGGAGGAATCAGGAAACCTCCCAATCATACCAGAAGACCAAGCGGCAACAGGATGTTTCATATGGTAGAAGTAGGAACAAGACAGAGAGAGGAAAGAGGTGCCACACTCTGTTATACAACTAGATCTGCTGATAATTCACTATGACAAAATCAGCATCAAGAAGATGACGCTTAATCATTTGTGAAAGATCTGTCCCCACCAACACCCCCACCCCACCACGGTTTCCAGGTAGAAGCCGGTTGCAGAGGCAGAGCCTCTTGGACAACCTCTACTAGGGCAGTGCAGAAGGAAAATATGGGCTTGGAGCCCCCACACAGGAGGCCACCATCCTCCAGACCCCACATTCATAGACCCACCAACAGCTTGCACCCTCAGTATGGAAAAGCTACGGGCACTCAAGACCAGCCCAGCCCATGAGAGCTGCCATGGGGGCTAAACCCTGAAAAGTCATAGGTACACTGCCCTAGTAGAGGTTTTCCATGAGGCTCTGCCTGTGCAGGAGGCTACTCCCATGTCCTACTACCCACCACCATCTCACCACTTTACTGCCAACCTACTCCTCCCCACCCTACCCACTTTTTTTCCTTCTACTCCCAACCCCCTCCCATCCATGATTCAATCACCTCCCACCAGGCCCCACCTCCAATATTCGGGAATACAATTTCCCATGATCTTTTGTAGGGAAACACTGCCAAACCATATTATTCTGACCCTGACATCCCTGAATCTCATGTCCTTCTCACAGAGTAAAATACAAACAAGCCTTTTCAAAAGTTTCCAAAAGTCTTAACTCATTCCAACAGTAACTCAAAAGTAAAAAGTTTAAAGTCTCATCCAACATGAGGCTGAAGTCCCTTCTGCCTATGAGTCCCTGAATGTAAAAGGGAGTGCTTCTCTTTCAAGATACAATGATGGTACAGGCATTGGGTAAGCTTTCTCAGTCCAGTGGGAAGAACATTTCCAGAAAAATAACACACTTGGGACACAGGCCCAATGCAAGCCCAAAAGCCAGGAGAGTATGCATTCATCACGAGGACTGACTTTCACATAGACAGCATTAAGGAGATACTGTTTAACCGTATGTGAAAGATCTGACCCCTAGCCCCATCTTTCAGCCCCACCCCCCAACGTAAACCCCCCAAACTCACCGCATCCTCACTTCTAATTTTCACTGTCCACCATGATTAAATCACCTTTTACCAAGCACCACTTTTAACATTCCCCATCACAATTCTGCATGAGTTTTGGTTGGGATGCAGAGCCAAATCATATTGTTCTGCCTCTGGCCTTCCAAATCTCATGTTACTCTCACTTTGCAAAATACAATGATGCCTTCTCTACGGTCCCCCAAAGTCTTAACTCATTCCAGCATTTACTCAGATGTCCGAAGCCCAAAGTCTCATCTGAGACAAGGCTGCAGTCCCTTCTGCCCCTGAACCTCTGAAATACGAAGCAAGTTAATTACTTGCATGGAACGATGTTTGTACAGGCATTGGGTAAGCATTCCCAGCCAAAAAGAAGAAATTTGCTAGAAAGAAGTGCAAAACACAGACGGGACTTACAGATCCCATGCAAGTCAAAAACCCAGCAGGCCAGTCATTCCATCCTACAGCTCCAAATCATTTTTTTTGAATCTACGTCCCACATCCAGAGCAGAGGGTGCTTTGATGGCTGGTCTCCCAGAGTCTTGGGCAGCTCAGCGCCTGTGGCATGGCAGGGTCTTTCCCCAACTTGCCCTCATGGGCTGGGCTGGTGTTGAGTACCAGCAGCTTTTCAACACTAAGGGTGCAGGCTCTTGGTGGGTCTATGAATCTGGGGCCTGGAGAATGGTGGCTCCCTGTGTGGGGGCTCCCACCCTGTATGTTCCTTCTGTATTGTCCTAGTAGAGGTTTACCATGAGGCTCTGCCTGTTGGAAAAGCTTCTGCCTTGAAACCCAGGACTTTCTCTATATACTCTGAGTCTAGATGAAGACTCCAAAGTTTCTCATCTTGTGCTTATGCACCTGCTGGCTTAACACTATGTAGAAGCCACCAAGGCTTGGAGCTTGCACCCCTGAAGCAATGACCCAAGCTGTACCTGTGCATCTTCCAGCCATGGCTGGAGCGGGAGCTACAGGGATGCAGGCAGCAGTATCCTGAGGCTGCACACAGAAGGGGACAATGGGGCTGGTCCAGGAACCATTATGTCCTAGAAAACCATTCTTCTGTCCTAGGCTTCAGGGCCTGTGACAGCAAGGGCTGCTGCAAAGGTCTCTGAAATGTCTTCAAGGCCTTTTTCCCATTATCTTGGCTATTAGCACTGGACTCCATTTTATACAAATTTCTGAAGCTGTCTTGAATTTTCTCACTGAAAATCAGCTTTTCTTTTTGACCACTTGGCCAGGTTGCAAATTTCCCAAACTTTTAAGCTCTGCTTCTCTTTTAAATATAACTTTCTACTTGAGGTTATTTATTTGGTCACACAGAAGACCAGGACACAGACAGGACACCTGTTGAGCTTTGCTGTCAAAAGGTCATTCCGCCAGACATACCCAAAACCATCACCCTCAAGTTCAAAGTTTCACAGATCTCCAAGTTAGGGGCATCATGCTGCGATGTTCTTTGCTAAGGCAAAACAAATGTAACCTTGGCTCCTGTTCCCAGTAAACTCCTCGTTTTCATCTGAGACCTTAAAGCTTGGCTTTCACTGTTCATCCTTCTGTCACCCTTTTAATTATAACTATTTAACAAGTCTCCACAATGGTCCAAACTTTCCCTCATCTTCCTGTCATCTTCCAAGCTCTCCAAACTTTCCAACCTCTGGCCGTTATACACTTCTCCACCTGCTTCTACAT
>NW_022326427.1:0-9250 GCF_002776525.5 Piliocolobus tephrosceles | reverse complement strand
ATGTAGAAGCAGGTGGAGAAGTGTATAACGGCCAGAGGTTGGAAAGTTTGGAGAGCTTGGAAGATGACAGGAAGATGAGGGAAAGTTTGGACCATTGTGGAGACTTGTTAAATAGTTATAATTAAAAGGGTGACAGAAGGATGAACAGTGAAAGCCAAGCTTTAAGGTCTCAGATGAAAACGAGGAGTTTACTGGGAACAGGAGCCAAGGTTACATTTGTTTTGCCTTAGCAAAGAACATCGCAGCATGATGCCCCTAACTTGGAGATCTGTGAAACTTTGAACTTGAGGGTGATGGTTTTGGGTATGTCTGGCGGAATGACCTTTTGACAGCAAAGCTCAACAGGTGTCCTGTCTGTGTCCTGGTCTTCTGTGTGACCAAATAAATAACCTCAAGTAGAAAGTTATATTTAAAAGAGAAGCAGAGCTTAAAAGTTTGGGAAATTTGCAACCTGGCCAAGTGGTCAAAAAGAAAAGCTGATTTTCAGTGAGAAAATTCAAGACAGCTTCAGAAATTTGTATAAAATGGAGTCCAGTGCTAATAGCCAAGATAATGGGAAAAAGGCCTTGAAGACATTTCAGAGACCTTTGCAGCAGCCCTTGCTGTCACAGGCCCTGAAGCCTAGGACAGAAGAATGGTTTTCTAGGACATAATGGTTCCTGGACCAGCCCCATTGTCCCCTTCTGTGTGCAGCCTCAGGATACTGCTGCCTGCATCCCTGTAGCTCCCGCTCCAGCCATGGCTGGAAGATGCACAGGTACAGCTTGGGTCATTGCTTCAGGGGTGCAAGCTCCAAGCCTTGGTGGCTTCTACATAGTGTTAAGCCAGCAGGTGCATAAGCACAAGATGAGAAACTTTGGAGTCTTCATCTAGACTCAGAGTATATAGAGAAAGTCCTGGGTTTCAAGGCAGAAGCTTTTCCAACAGGCAGAGCCTCATGGTAAACCTCTACTAGGACAATACAGAAGGAACATACAGGGTGGGAGCCCCCACACAGGGAGCCACCATTCTCCAGGCCCCAGATTCATAGACCCACCAAGAGCCTGCACCCTTAGTGTTGAAAAGCTGCTGGTACTCAACACCAGCCCAGCCCATGAGGGCAAGTTGGGGAAAGACCCTGCCATGCCACAGGCGCTGAGCTGCCCAAGACTCTGGGAGACCAGCCATCAAAGCACCCTCTGCTCTGGATGTGGGACGTAGATTCAAAAAAAATGATTTGGAGCTGTAGGATGGAATGACTGGCCTGCTGGGTTTTTGACTTGCATGGGATCTGTAAGTCCCGTCTGTGTTTTGCACTTCTTTCTAGCAAATTTCTTCTTTTTGGCTGGGAATGCTTACCCAATGCCTGTACAAACATCGTTCCATGCAAGTAATTAACTTGCTTCGTATTTCAGAGGTTCAGGGGCAGAAGGGACTGCAGCCTTGTCTCAGATGAGACTTTGGGCTTCGGACATCTGAGTAAATGCTGGAATGAGTTAAGACTTTGGGGGACCGTAGAGAAGGCATCATTGTATTTTGCAAAGTGAGAGTAACATGAGATTTGGAAGGCCAGAGGCAGAACAATATGATTTGGCTCTGCATCCCAACCAAAACTCATGCAGAATTGTGATGGGGAATGTTAAAAGTGGTGCTTGGTAAAAGGTGATTTAATCATGGTGGACAGTGAAAATTAGAAGTGAGGATGCGGTGAGTTTGGGGGGTTTACGTTGGGGGGTGGGGCTGAAAGATGGGGCTAGGGGTCAGATCTTTCACATACGGTTAAACAGTATCTCCTTAATGCTGTCTATGTGAAAGTCAGTCCTCGTGATGAATGCATACTCTCCTGGCTTTTGGGCTTGCATTGGGCCTGTGTCCCAAGTGTGTTATTTTTCTGGAAATGTTCTTCCCACTGGACTGAGAAAGCTTACCCAATGCCTGTACCATCATTGTATCTTGAAAGAGAAGCACTCCCTTTTACATTCAGGGACTCATAGGCAGAAGGGACTTCAGCCTCATGTTGGATGAGACTTTAAACTTTTTACTTTTGAGTTACTGTTGGAATGAGTTAAGACTTTTGGAAACTTTTGAAAAGGCTTGTTTGTATTTTACTCTGTGAGAAGGACATGAGATTCAGGGATGTCAGGGTCAGAATAATATGGTTTGGCAGTGTTTCCCTACAAAAGATCATGGGAAATTGTATTCCCGAATATTGGAGGTGGGGCCTGGTGGGAGGTGATTGAATCATGGATGGGAGGGGGTTGGGAGTAGAAGGAAAAAAAGTGGGTAGGGTGGGGAGGAGTAGGTTGGCAGTAAAGTGGTGAGATGGTGGTGGGTAGTAGGACATGGGAGTAGCCTCCTGCACAGGCAGAGCCTCATGGAAAACCTCTACTAGGGCAGTGTACCTATGACTTTTCAGGGTTTAGCCCCCATGGCAGCTCTCATGGGCTGGGCTGGTCTTGAGTGCCCGTAGCTTTTCCATACTGAGGGTGCAAGCTGTTGGTGGGTCTATGAATGTGGGGTCTGGAGGATGGTGGCCTCCTGTGTGGGGGCTCCAAGCCCATATTTTCCTTCTGCACTGCCCTAGTAGAGGTTGTCCAAGAGGCTCTGCCTCTGCAACCGGCTTCTACCTGGAAACCGTGGTGGGGTGGGGGTGTTGGTGGGGACAGATCTTTCACAAATGATTAAGCGTCATCTTCTTGATGCTGATTTTGTCATAGTGAATTATCAGCAGATCTAGTTGTATAACAGAGTGTGGCACCTCTTTCCTCTCTCTGTCTTGTTCCTACTTCTACCATATGAAACATCCTGTTGCCGCTTGGTCTTCTGGTATGATTGGGAGGTTTCCTGATTCCTCCCAGAAGCCAAAGCCTCTATGATTCCTTTAAAATCTGCAGAACCATGAGCCAGTTCAAGCTCTTTTCTTTATGATCTTACAGAAAATTAGTGCTCTGAAGTGGAGCTGTGAAATGCCTTAAAGGCCTTTTCCTTATTGTCTTGGCAATCAGCACTCAGCTTCTTTTCATGCAAATATCCAATCCCTTTGTGAATTTTTCCCCTGAAAATGGACATTTCTTTTCACCACATTGACAGACTGCAACAAGGATGGATGAAAACGTAAAAGCAGGTTCAGAAGAGGGTAACAGCCAGAGGTTGGAAAGTTTGGAGGCCTTGGAAGAAGACAGGAAGATGAAGGAAAGTTTTGACCATCGTAGAGACTTGTTAAATAGTTATAATTAAAAGGGTGACAGAAGGATGGACAGTGAAGGCCAGGCTTACAAGGTCTCAGATGAAAATGAGGAATTTACTGAAAACAGGAGCCAAGGTTACATTTGTTTTGCCTTAGCTAAGAACATCGCTGCATGATGCCCCTAACTTGGAGACCTGTGAAACTTTGAACTTGAGGATGATGATTTAGGGTGTGTCTGGTTGCATGAACTTTTGGCAGCAAAGCTCAGCAGATGTCCTGTCTGTGTCCAACAGCCCATGGCCTTCTGTGTGACCAAATAAATAACCACAAGTAGAAACTTATATTTAAAAGAGAAGCAGAGCTTAAAAGTTTTGAAAATTTGCAGCCTGGCCCAGTGGTCAAAAAGAAAAGCTGATTTTCAGTGGGAAAATTCAAGAAAGCTTCAGAAACTTGTATAAAATGGAGTCCAGTGCTAATAGCCAAGACAATGGGAAAAAGGCCTTGAAGGCATTTCAGAGAACTTTGCAGCAGCCCTTGCTGTCACAGGCCCTGAAGCCTAGGACAGAAAAATGTTTTCCTGGGCCAACCGCAAGGCCCCACTGCTGGTCTCAGTCACAGCACACTGCTGCCTGCATCCCTGCAGCTCCCGCTCCAGCCATGACTGAAAGATACACAGGTACGGCTTGGGTCACTGCTTCAGGGGTGCGAGCTGCAAGCTTTGGTGGCTTCTACATAGTGTTAAGCCAACGGGTGCACAGAGCAAAAGACTAGGACCTTGGGAACCTTCCTCTAGACTCCAGAGCATGTACAGAACAATCTGGGTTTCAAGGCAGAAGCTTTTCCAAGAGACAGACCCTCATGGGACACCTTTACTAGGGCAATACAGAAGGAACATACAGGGTTGGAACCCCCACACATGGAGGCACCATTCTGCAAACCCCAGATTCATAGACCTACCAACAGCTTGCACCCTCGGTGTGGAAAAGCTACAGGTACTCAACACTAGCCCAGCCGATGAGGGCAGCTGTGGGGAAAGATGCTGCAAAGCCACAAGTGCAGAGCTGCCCAAGGCCTTGGGAGCCCAGCCATCACACCCCTGTGCTCTGCATGTGGGATTTAGATTGAAAAGAGATGATTTGGATCTGTACAATGGAATGACTAGCCTGCTGGGTTTTTGACTTGCATGGGGTCTGTAAGTCTGATCTGTGTTTTATGCTTCTTTCTGGCAAAGTTTTTTCTTTTGGCTAGAAAAAGTTTTTTTTTTTTTTTTTACCCAATGCCCGTACAATCATTGTACCTTAAAAATAGTTAGCTTACTTTATATTTCAGAGGCTCGGGGGCAGAAGGGACTATAGCCTTGTCTCAGATGAGACTTTGGGCTTTGGACACTTCAGTAAATGCTGGAATGAGTTAAGACTTTGGGAGACTGTAAAGAAGGCATCATTGTATTTTGCAGTGTGACACGGGTGTGAGATTTGGGGGAACCAGGGTCAGAATAATATGATTTGATTCTGTGTCCCTACTGATACTCATGTGGAATTGTAATGGGGAATGTGAAAGTGGGCACCTGGTGGAAGGTGATTTAATCATGGTGAAGCATGGATTTTGGAGATAAGGGTGTGGGTGAAGATTATTTTGGGGGTGGGGTTGA
This sequence comes from Piliocolobus tephrosceles, assembly GCF_002776525.5. Classification (NCBI taxonomy): domain Eukaryota; kingdom Metazoa; phylum Chordata; class Mammalia; order Primates; family Cercopithecidae; genus Piliocolobus; species Piliocolobus tephrosceles. The sequence continues at coordinate 4,433 of NW_022326427.1, read as the reverse complement.
AAGATGAGGATAGGGGATGGATCCTTTCCAAAAGGTTAAACACTATCTCCTTAATGCTGTCTACATGATAGTGAGTTCTCTTGATGATTATGGAGCTTTAATATTGAGTGAATACTGTCCTGCTGGATTTTGGACTTGCATTTGTGTTATTTTTCTGGGAAATTTCTTCTCTTTGGATTGAGAAAGCTTACCCAATGCCTGTACCATCACTGTACCTTGAAAGAAAAGAAATCCTTTTTGAATTCAGGGACTCATAGGCAGAAGAGAATGTAGCCTTGTCTCAGATGAGACTTTGAACTTCTTACATTTGGAATGAGTTAAGACTTTTGGAAAATTTTGAAAAGGCGTGATTCTATTTTGCTCTGTGAGAAAAACATGAGATCCTGGGGTATCAGGGTCAGAATAATATGGTTTGGCTGTGTATCCCTGTGAAACTCGTGTGGAATTGTAATCCCAAATGTTGAAGGTGGGGCCTGGGGATGGGAGGGGGTTGGAGTGGAAGGAAAAAGGGTGGGTAAGGTGGGGAGGAATGGGTTGGCAGTAGGGTGGTGGGAGGGTGGCGGGTAGTAGGAAGGGGGAGTAACCTGCTGCAGAGGCAGTGGCTCATGGAAAACCTCTACTAGGGCAGTGCACCTGTGGCTTTTCATGGTTTAGCCCCTGTGGCTGCTCTCATGGATGGGCTGGTGCTGACTACCTATAGCTTTTCCACACTGAGGATGGGAGCTGTTGGTGGGTCTATGAATCTGTGGTCTGGAGGTTGGTGGCCATCTGTGTGGGGGCTCCAAGCCCATACTTTCCTTCCACACTTCCCTAGTAGAGGTTTTCCACGAGGCTCTGCCTCTCCATCAGGCTTCTGCCTGGAAACAGTGGGAGTTGGGGTTGGGGGCGAATCCTTCACCAGTGGTTAAGCACCATCTTTTTGATGCTGACCTTGTGATACTGAGTTCTCATGAGATCTGCTTGTATAATAGGGCATGGCTCCTCTTTCCTCTCTCTGTCTTGCTCCTACTCCTGCCACATGAATCATCTTATTGCCCCCTGACATTCTGGTAAGATTGGGCAGCTTCCTGGGTCCTCCCAGATTCAGAAGCCACTATGTCTTCTTACAGCCTGAAGAATTATGAGCCATTAAACCTGTTTTCTTTATGATCATAGAGAAAATTAGTACTGGGAAGTGGATGTATGAAATGTCTTCAAGGCCTTTTCTTTAATGTCTTGGCAGCACTCAGCTTCTTTTCATTCAAGTATCTGAGGCCTTCTTGAATTTTCCCCCTGAAAATGGACTTGTCTTCCTTTATCACATTGCCAGGCTGTGACAAAGATAGCTGATAATGTAGAAGTAGGTTCAGAAGGGGGTAGCAGGCAGAGATCGGGAGAGTTTGAAGGGCTTCGAAGACAGGAAAATGAAGAAAAGTTTGGATCTTTGTGAAGAATTGTTAAATACTTGTGATCAGAAGGCTGACAAGAAAATGGTCAGTGAAAGCCAGACTTAGAAGGTCTCAGATAAAAACGAGGAACTTACTGGGAACAGAAACCAAGGTTACTTTCGTTTTGCTGTAGCAAAGAATGTGACTGTACCGTGACCCTGCCTTGGAGATCTGTGAAACTTTAACCTTGAGGGTTTTGACTTAGTGCATATCTGGTGGAAGGAACTTCTAGGAAGCAAAGCTTAAGAAGATGTCCTGTCTGCATCGAACAGCCTGTGCTCTAATATGTGACTGAGAAAATGACCTCTGGATGGGACTTACATTATAATTGTCTTGTTTTTCTAAGACCAGCCGAGCGGGCGCAAAAGAACCAGCGGGTAGGCAAGTGTAACAGCAAAACTGCACGTTTATTTTGGTAACCTAAGGTGTGCGGGAGAAGTCTGTCAGCCTCCGGCAAAGGAGGCCGGCAGAGTCTCCCCGCGGTGGGGCTCTCGGACAGACTTCCCACAGTCCCGACATCCCGACAGGAGTGGGGCTGCAAGAAGGCCGCGTGGCTCAATGGCGGAGAGCGGCTTTTCTAAGAGTGGGAGGGCAATAGGTGGGGCATGGGCGTGTCAGGGGCGTTCCGCAGGTGCGACCAGGTAAATCTTGGTCTCTTCAGATCGACGTCACCTGGCGCATGCCCAGTTGGTCTGCACCCTCCCTGGGCGCTGGCTGCATTTTCGCGCGCGCGGGAAGAGTTGGGGGTGGGGATGAAGAACCCGGAAGTGCACCATCTTGCCTCGGTTCGTCCAAACAATAATGAGTCCCAACTCTTATATTAAATGAAAAACAGAACTCAAAAGTTTGGAAAATTTGCAGCCTGGTCAAGTGGTCAAAAAGAAAGGCTGATTTTCAGGGAGAAAACTCAGGAAGGCTTCAGAAATTTGCATAAAAAGAAGCCCAGTGCTAATAGCCAAGACAATAGGAAAAGTCCTTGAAGACATTTCAGAGACCTTTGCAGCAGCCCTTGCTGTCACAGGCCCTGGGCCTAGGAGAGAAGAATGGTTTCCTGGGCCAGTCCTATGACTCCCCTCTATGTGCAGCCTCAGGACACTGCTGCCTGCAGCCCTGCAGCTCCAGCTCCAGCCATGGCTGAAAATGCACAGATGCATCTTGGGTCACTGCTTCAGAGGGTGCAGGCTAGAAGCCTTGGTAACTTCCTCATAGTGTTAAGTCACTGGGTGGATGGATTATGAGACTAGAGACTTGGGAGCTTCTCTATAGATTTTGGAAGATGTATGGAAATGCTTGGGTGACCAGACAAAAGCATCCCAAAAAGGCAGAACCTCATAAGAAATCTCTACTAGGGCAGTGCAGAAGGAAAATATGGGGTTGGAGCCCCCACTCTGGAGGCCATCATCATGCAGACCCCAGATTCATAGACCCACCAGCAGCTTGTACCATCAGTCAGGAAAAGCTATAGGCACTCAACACCCACCCGGCCCATGAGGGCTGCCCTGGGGCATAAACCCTGCAAAGCCACAGGGGCAGAGCTGCCCAAGGCCTTCAGAGCCCAGCCCTCACATCCCTGTGCCCTGGATGTGGGACAAGGTTTCAAAAAGGATGATTTGGGAGCTGTAGGATTGAATGGCTGGCCTTCTGGGTTTGGAGTTTCATGGGACCTGTAAGTCCTGTGTTTTGTTCTTTCTGGCAAAATTCTTCCTTTCAGCTGAGAAAGCTTGCCCATTGCCTGCACAAGCACTGTACCTTGGAAGTAATTTGCTTTATAGTTCAGAGGCTCATGGGCCTAAGGGACTGTAGCCTTGTGTCAGATAAGAGTTTAAGCTTTGGACATTTGTATAAGTGCTGGAATGATATAAGATTTGAGGGGGCTGTAGGGAAGACATCATTGTATTTTGCAATGTGAGAAGGACATGAGATTTGGGAGCCAGAGACAGAATAATAAAATTTAGCTCTGTGTCCCTACCAAAACTCATGTGGAATTGTAATGGGGAATGTTAAAGGTGGGGCCTGGAGGAGGGTGATTTAATCATGGTGGAGAGTGGGGGTTGGAAGGTGGGGGGTAGGGAGAATGAGGGGATTTATGGTGGGGGTGAGGGGTGAAAAGTGGTGGTGGGGGATGGATCCTGCACAAATGATTAAACACCACCTCCTTATTGCTGCGCTTATGACAGTGAGTTCTCTTCATGATTTTGGAGCTCTGAGATTGAATGGATACTGGCTTCCTGGGTTTTGGACTTGCATTGGGCCTGTGGTCCTATTTGTGCTTTTTCCTGGGAAATTTCTTCCCTTTGGAGTGAGAAAGCTTACCGAACGCCTGTACCATCATTACACCCTGAAAGAAAAGAACATCCTTTTTAATTCAGGGACTCATAAGCAAAAGGGACTTGTCTCAGATGAGATGTTGAACTTTTTACATTGGAGTTAATGCTGGAATGAGTTAAGACTTTTGGAACTTCTGAAAAGGCCTGAATGTAGTTTGCTCTGTGAGAAGGACATGAGATTCTGGGGTATCAGGGTCGAATAATATGGTTTGACTGTGTTTCTTTACCAAAACTCATGTGACTTGTAATCCTTAATGTTGGAGGTGGGACCTGGTGGGAGGTGATTTAATCATGGCAGGAGGGGGTTGGGGTAGGAAGGAAAAGGGGTGGGTAGGGTGGGGAGTAGGTTGGCAGTAGGGTGGTGGGAGGGTGGTGGGTAGTAGGAAGGGGGAGTAGCCTGCTGCAGAGGCAGAGGCTCATGGAAAACCTCTACTAGGGCAGTGCACTGTGGCTTTTCAGGCTTTAGCCCCCAGGTCTGCTCTTATGGGCTGGGCTGGAATTGAGTATCTGTAGGTTTTCTATGTTGAGGGTGTGAGCTGTTGGTGGGCTTATGAATCTGGGGTCTGGAGGATGGTGGCCTCCTGTGTGGGGGCTCCAAGCCCATATTTTCCTTCTGCACTGCCATAGTGGAAGTTTCCCAAGAGGCTCTGCCTCTGCAGGAGGCTTCTGCCTGGAAACA
>NW_022326426.1:0-8417 GCF_002776525.5 Piliocolobus tephrosceles | reverse complement strand
AATTGTTCAATGAAAAGAATGGTATAAATCTGTGAGATGAACTCACAAATCACAAAGCAGTTTCTCAGATAGCTTCTGTCTGGTTATTATCTGAGGATATTTCCTTTTTCACAATAGGCTTCAAAGTGCTATAAAATATCCCTTCTCAGATTAACCAAAAACAGTGCTACCAAACTGCTCTTTGAAAAGAAAGCTATAACTCTGGGAGATGGATTCACAAATCACAAAGCAATTTCTCAGGCAGCTTCTTTCTAGTTTTTACTGAGACTGAGGATATTACCTTTGTCACCATAGGCTTCAATGCGATGTAAAATATCACTTCAGATATCCCCAAAAACAGTGCTACCAAACTGCTCCATGAAAAGAATTGTATAACTCTGTGAGATGAATTCACAAATCACAAAGCAGTTTCTCAGAAAGCTTCTTTCAAGTTTTTGTCTGAGGATATTTCCTTTGACACCCTAAGCCTCAATGTGCTCCAAAATACCCCATTGAAGATTCCATAAAAACAGTGCTGCCAAACTGTTCATGAGAATAAACCTGTAACTCTGTGAGATGAATTCACAAATCACAAAGATGTTTCTCAGAAAGTTTCTTTCTAGTTTTTATCTGAGGATATTTCCTTTCTTACCATAGGCTTGAATGAGATCCAAAATATCCCTTCTCAGATTTCCCAAAAACAGCGCTACCCAACTGCTCCATGAAAATGATTCTGTAACTCTGTGAGATGAATTCAAAAATCACAAAGCAGTTTCTCAGAAAGCTTTCTTGTTTCTGCCTGAGGAAATTTCCTTTGTCACCACAATCTTCAAACTTCTCTGAAATATCCCTTTGCAGATTCCAATAAAACAGTGTGAGCAAACTGCTCAATAAAAAGAACAGTGTAACTCTGTGAAATGAATTCAAACATCACAAAGCAGTAACTCAGAAAGCATCTTTTTGGTTTTTATCTGAGAATATATCCCTTCTCTGATTCTCCAAAAACAGTACCAAGAAAATGGCTCATGACAAGAATCGTGTTACACTGTGAGATGAATTAGCACATCACAAAGCCATTTCTCATAATGCCTCTTTCTAGTTTTTACATGAAGATATTTCCTTTGTCACCATAAGCTTCTAGGTGCTCCGAAATATTTCTTTGTAAATTCCAAGAAAACTGTATTAGCAAACTTCTCAATGAAAAGAACACTGTAACTCTGTGAGATATATTCACACATCACAAATCAGTATCTCAGAAAGCTTCTTTCTATTTTTTGTCTCAGGATATTTAACTTTTCAGGAAATGCCTCAATGTGCTCCCAAATATCCCTTCTCAGATTCTATGAAAACTGTGTTAGTAAGCTGTTCCATGAAAAGAAAGGTGTTACTCTGTGAGTCGAATTCACACATCACAAAGAACTTTCTCCCAAAGCTTCTTTGTAGTTTTTATCTCAGGATATTTCCTTTGACACCATAGGCTTCAATGCTATCCAAAATATCCCTTCTCAGACTCTCCAAAAACAGTGCTACAAAACAGATGCATGAAAAGAATCATGTAACTCTGTAAGACGAATTCACAAATTACAAAGCAGTTTCTCAGAAAGCTTCTTTCTAGTTTCTGTCTGATGATATTTCCTCTGTCACTATAAGCTTGAATGCACTCTAAAATATCACATTGGAGATTCCAAAAAAACAGAGTTAGCAAACTTCTAAATGAAAAAGGGAGTGTAGCTCCATGAGATGAATTGACACATCACAAAGCAGTGACTCAGAAGGCTTCTTTTTGTTTTTTATGTGAATAATTTCCTTTGTCACCATAGGCTTCAAAGCACTACCAAATATGCTATTACAGATTCCACGAAAACAGTGTTATTAAAGTGCTCAATATAAAGAACGGTGTAACCTCATGAAATGAACTCACACATCACAAAGCAGTTTCTCAAAAAAAAGCTTCTTTCTAATATTTGAGTATATTTCCATTGTCAACAGACACTTCAATGCAATTCTAAATATCCCTTCTCAGATTCCCCAGAAACAGTGCTGCTACACTGCTGAAAGAAAGCAAAGGTTTAACTCTGTGAGTTACATTCACACATCACAAAGAAGTTTCTCAGAAAGCTTCTTTCCAGTTTTTATCAAAGGATGTTTCGTTAGTTCACATAGGCTACAATGCAATCCAAAATATTCCTTCTCAGATTCCCGAAAAACAGTGCTGCAAAACTGCTCCATGAAAAGTATCATGTATCTCTGGAAGATGAATTAACACATCCCAAAGTGGTTTCTCAGAATGCTTCTTCCTAACTTTTATTTGAGGATATGTCCCTTGTCACCATAAGATTCAAGGTGCTCCAAAATATCCCATTGCAGATTTCAAGAAAACAGTTTTAGCAAATCGCTCAATGAAAAGAAACGTGTAACCCTGTGAGATGAATTCTCACATCATGAAGAAATTTCTCAGAAGCATTCTTTCTAGTGTTTATCTGAGGATATTTCCATTTTTAATGTACGCCTCAACACACTCCCAAATATCACTTTGCAGATTCCACGAAAACAGTTGTAGCAAACTGCTCCATGATAAGAAAGGTGTAACCTTGTGAGGTGAATTCACACATCATAAAGAGGTGTCTCAGAAGGCTTCTTTCTAGTTTGTATCTGAGCATAATTCCTTTCTCACCATAGGCTTCAATTCCATCCAAAATATCCCTTCTCTGATTCCCCAAAAACAGTGCTATCAAACTGCTCCATGAAAAGAAAGGTATAACTCTGGGAGATGAACTCACACATCACTAAGCAGTGTCTCAGAAAGCTTCTTTCTTGTTTTTATCTGAAGATATTTCCTTTTCACTGCAGGCCTCAATGCGCTCCCAAATATCCCTTTACAGATTCCACAAAAACAGTGCTAGAAATCTTCTCAATTAAAAGAACGTTGTAACTCTGTGACATGAATTCACACATCACAAACAAGTTTCTTAGAAAGCATCCTTCTAGTTTTTATCTGAAGATATTTCCTTTGTCACCATAGGCTTCAAGGTGATTCAAAATATCCCTTCTCAGATTCCCCAGAAACAGTGCTACCAAACTTCTCCATGAAAACGATGGTGTAACTCTGTGAGATGAACTCACACATCACAAAGGTGTTTCTCAGAAACTTTCTTTCTAGTTTTTGTTTGAAGATATTCCCTTTGTCAAAATAAGCTTCAATGTGCTCTGAAATATCCCATTGCAGATTCCAAGAAAACAGTGGTAGCAAACTCTTCAATGAAAAGAACAGTGTAACTCTGAGAGATTAATTCACACATCACAAAGCAGTTTCTCAGAAAGCTTCTCTCTAGATTTTATCTGAGGATATTTCTTTTTTCACTGTAAGCCTCAATGTGCTCCCAAACATCCCTTTGCAGATTCCACAAAAAGAGTGTTAGCAAACTGCCCCATGAAAAGAAAGGTGACATGAATTCTTACATGAATTCACAAATCAAAGAAAACTTTCTCAGAAAGCTTCTCTCTAGTTTTTATCTGAAGATATTTCCTTTGTCACCATAGGCTTCAATGCAATCCATAATATCCCTTCTCAGATTCCACAAAAACAGTGCTATCAAACTGACCCATGAAAACAATCATGTAACTCAGTGCAATGAATTCACAAATCACAAAGCAGTTTCTCAGAATGTTTCTTTCAAGTTTTTGTCTGAGGATATTTACTTTTTCACAATAAGCTTCAATGTGCCCTAAATATCCCATTGTAGATTCCCAGAAAACAGTGTTAGCAAACTACTTAATGAAAAAAACACTGTAACTTTGTCAGTTGAATTCACACATCACAAAGCAGTTTCTCAGAAATCTTCTTTTTTGGTTTCTCTATGAGGATATTTTCTCTGTCACCATAGGCTTCATCGCAGTCCCAAATATCCTGTTGCAGACTCCATGAAAACAGTGTTATCAAACGTCTCAAAGAAAAGAGTGGTGTAACTCTGTGAGAGGAATTCACCAAAACAAAACAGTTTCTCAGAAAGCTTCTTTGTAGTGTTTATCTGAGGATATTTCCTTTTTCTCCATAGGCCTCAATGAGCTCCCAGATATACCTTTGAAAATTCCATGAAAACAGTGCTATCAAACTGATCCATGAAAAGAATCATGTAACTCTGTGAGATGAAAACAAAAATCACAAAGCAGTTTCTCAGAATGTTTCTTTATTGTTTTTGTCTGAGAATATTAACTTTTTCACAATACGTTCCAATGTGTTCCAAAGTATCCCATTGCAGATTCCAAGTAAACAGTGTAAGCCAACTACTCAATGAAAAGGACAGTGTAACTCTGTGTGATGAATTGACACATCACAAGGCAGTTTCTCACAAAGCTTCTCTGTGGTTTTTATCTGAGGATATTTGCTTTGTCACCATAGGCTTCAAAGTGCCCCAAAATATTCTATTCCAGATTCCATGAAAAAAGTGTTATCAAACTGCTCAATGACAAGAATGGTGTACCTCTGTGAGATGAATTCACACACCACAAAGCAGTTTCTCTGAAAGCTTCTTTCTACTTTTTCGCTGAGGATATTTCCTTTTTCATCATAGGCCTCAATGCCCTCCCAAACATCCCTTTGCAGATTCCACAAAAACTGTGTTAGCAATCTGCTCTATGAATAGAAAAATGATACTCTGTGAGATGAATACACACATTACAAAGAAGTTTCTGAAAAATCTTCTTTCTAGTTTGTATCTGAGGAGATTTCCTTCGTCACCTTAGGCTTCCATGAGATCCAAAATATCCCTTTTCAGGTTCCCCCAAAAAAGTACTGCCAAATTGCTCCATGAGAAGAATGGTGTAACTATGTGAGATAAATTCATACATCACAAAGCTGTTTATCAGACAGCTTCTTTCTAGTATTTATCTGAGTATATTTCCTTTTTCTCCATATTCCTCAATGTGCTCTGGAATATCCCATTGCAGATTCCACGAAAAAAGTGATAGCAAACTTCTCAATGAAAAGAACGGCGTAACTCTGTGCGATGAATTGACACATCACTAACCAGTTTCACAGAAAACTTCTTTCTAGTTTTTGTATGTGTCTAATTCCTTTTTCAACATATTTCTCAATGCACTCGTGAATATCCCTTTTCAGATTCCACGAAAACAGTATTAGCAAGCTGCTCCATGAAAGAAAAGTGTAAATCTCTGAGATGAATAAACACATCCCAAAGCATTTTCTCAGAAATATTAGTGTTGTTTTTTCTCTGAGGATATATCCTTAGTCACCATAGGCTTCGATGTACTCCCAAATATCCTATTATAGATTCCATGAAAACAGTGTTAGCAATCTGCTCCATGGAAACAAAGACATAACTCTGTAAGATGAATTCACATATCACAAAGCAGTTTCTCACAAATCTTCTTTCTGGTTTTTATCTCAGTGTGTTTCCTTTTTCACTATAGGCCTCAATGTGCTCCCAAACATCCCTTCGCAGATTCAAAGAAAATAGCATTAGCAAATGGTTTCATGAACGGAAAGGTGTAAATCTGTGACATGAATTCAAGCATCACAAAGAACTTTCTCAGAATGATTCTTCCTAGTTCTTGTCTGAGGATATCTCCTTTGTCACCATAGGCTCCAATGCAATAAAAAATATCCCTTCTCAGATTCCCCAAATGCTGATCCATTAAAAGAATAGTGTAACTCTGTGAGATGTATTAACACATCACAAAATGGTTTCTCGGAAATTTCTTTCTAATTTTTACATGAGAATATTTCCTTTGTCACTGTAAGCCTCAATGCACTCCAAAGCATTCCATTGTAGACTCCACGTAAACCATGTTAAGAAATGGCTCAATGAAATGAACAGTGTAAATATGTAAGATGAGTTCACACAATGCAAAGCAGTTTCTCTGAAAGCTTCTTTCTACTTTTTCTCTGAGGATATTTACTTTTTCATCATAGGCCTCAATGCCCTCCCAAACATCCCTTTGCAGATTCCAACAAAACTGCATTAGCAATCTGCTCCCCGAACAGAAAAGTGATACTCTGTGAGATGAATCCACACATCACAAAGAAGTTTCTGAGAAAGCTCCTTTCTAGTTTTTATCTGAGGATATTTCCTTTGTCAACCTAGGCTTCCATGAGATCCAAAATATCCCTTCTCAGATTCCCCAAAAACAGTGCTGCCATAGTGCTCCATGAAAATAATGGTGTAACTATGTGAGATGAATTCATACATCACAAGCCTGTTTCTCAGACAGCTTCTTTCTAGTATTTATCTGAGGATATTTCCCTTTTCTCCATACTCCTCAATGCGCTCTGGAATGTCCCATTGCAGATTCCACGAGAAAAGTGATAGCAAACTTTTCAGTAAAAAGAACGGTGTAATTGTGTGAGATGAATTGACACATTACAAAGCAGTTTCACAGAATGTTTTTTCAGTTTTTTTATGAGTTTATTTCCTTTTTCAACATATTCCTCAATGCACTCACAAATAATTCTTTTCAGATTCCACAAAAATAGTATTAACAAGCTGCTCCATGAAAGAGAAACTGTAAATCTGTGAGCTGTATTCACACATCACAAAGCAGTTTTTCAGAAAGATTCTTCTTGTTTTTTCTCTGATTATATTTCGTCAGTCACCATCGGCTTCAATGCACTCCCAAATATCCTATTGCAGATTCCACAAAAACAGTGTTAGCAAACTGCTCCCAGGGAAGAAAGGTGTAACTCTGTGAGATGAATTGACACAACACAAAGCAGTTTCTCAGAAAGTTTCTTTTTGGCTTTTAACTGAGGATATTTCCTTTGTCACCATAGGCTTCAACACGATACAAAATATCCCTTCTCAGATTCCCCAAAAACAGTGCTACCAAAATTCTTAATGGAAAGAATCATGTAACTCTGTGAGGTAAGTTCACAAATCACAAAGCATTTTCCCAGAAACTTCTTTATAGGTTTTGTCTGAGTATATTTCGTTTGTCACCATAAGCTTCAATGTGCTCCAAATTTTCCCTTTGCAGAATCCTCAAAAACAGTGTTAGCAAAATGCTCCATGAAAAGAAAGGTGTAACTCTGTGTGGTGAATTCACACTTTACAAAGAACATTCTCAGAAAGCTTATTTCTATTTTTTATCTGAGGACATTTCCTTTGTCACCATAGGCTTCAATGAGATCCAAAATATCTCTTCTCAGACACCCCAAGGCAGTGCTACCAAACTGATCCAGAAAAGAATCATTTAAGTCAGGGGGAAAAATTATCACATCACAAAGCAGTTTCTCAGAAAGCTTCTTTTTAGTTTTTGTATGAGAGTATTTCCTTTGTTACCTTAAGCTTCTATGCAGTCTGAAATATACCCTAGCAGATTCCACAGAAACAGTGTTAGCAAACTATTCAATGAAAAGAACAGTATCTCTCAGCGAGATGAATTCCCACATCACAAAGCAGTTTCTCAGTAAGTTTCTTTCTAGTTTTTATCCGATAATAATTCCTTTTTAACCATAGGCCTCCATGTGCTCCCAAGTCTTCCTTTGCAGATTCCATGAAAACAGTGTTAGCAAACTACTCCTTGGAAAGAAGAGTGTAACTCTGTGAAATGAATTCACACATCACAAAGCAGATTCTCAGAAAGCTTCTTTCAAGTTTTTATCTGAGGATATATATTTTGTCAGCATAGGCTTCAATGACATCCAAGATATCCCTCTTCCGACTCCCCAAAAACAGTACTCTCATAATGATTCATGAAAAGAATTGTGTATCTCTGTGACCTGAATTCACACGTTACAAAGTAGTTTCTCAGAAAGCTACTTTCTCGTTTTTATCTGAGGATATTTCATTTTTCACGATAGGTGTCAATGTGCTCCCAGATATCCCTTTGCAGATTCCACGAAAACAGTGTTACCAATGGCTCCAGGCAAAGAAAGAAATGTGTAACTCTGTGACATGAATTCACACATCACAAAACAGTTTCTCATAAAGCTTCTTTCTAATTTTTATCTGAGGATATTTCCTTTGTCACCATAGGCTTCAAAGTGATCCAAAATATTGTTTCTTCAGATTCCCCAAAAACAGTGCTGCCAAAGTGATGCATGAAAAGAATCATGTAACGCTGTGAGATGAATTAACACATCACAAAGTAGTTTCTCAGAAAGCTTCTTTCTACTGTTTCTATGAGGACGGTTCCTATGTCACCAAAAATTTCATTGCACTCCGAAATATCCCTTTTAAGATTCCAAGAAAGTAGTGTTAGGAAACTGCTCAATGAAAACAACAGTGTAACACTGTGAGAGGAATTCACATAACACAAAGCAGTTTCTCAGAAAGCTTCTTTCTAGTTTTTATGTGAGGGAATTTCCTCTGTCACCTTAAGTTTCAATGTGCTCTGAAGTATTCCTTTGCACATTCCACAAATATATTGTTAACAAACTGCTCAATGAAAAGAACAGTGTAACTCTGTGAGATGAATTC
>NW_022326425.1:0-8417 GCF_002776525.5 Piliocolobus tephrosceles | reverse complement strand
GAATTCATCTCACAGAGTTACACTGTTCTTTTCATTGAGCAGTTTGTTAACAATATATTTGTGGAATGTGCAAAGGAATACTTCAGAGCACATTGAAACTTAAGGTGACAGAGGAAATTCCCTCACATAAAAACTAGAAAGAAGCTTTCTGAGAAACTGCTTTGTGTTATGTGAATTCCTCTCACAGTGTTACACTGTTGTTTTCATTGAGCAGTTTCCTAACACTACTTTCTTGGAATCTTAAAAGGGATATTTCGGAGTGCAATGAAATTTTTGGTGACATAGGAACCGTCCTCATAGAAACAGTAGAAAGAAGCTTTCTGAGAAACTACTTTGTGATGTGTTAATTCATCTCACAGCGTTACATGATTCTTTTCATGCATCACTTTGGCAGCACTGTTTTTGGGGAATCTGAAGAAACAATATTTTGGATCACTTTGAAGCCTATGGTGACAAAGGAAATATCCTCAGATAAAAATTAGAAAGAAGCTTTATGAGAAACTGTTTTGTGATGTGTGAATTCATGTCACAGAGTTACACATTTCTTTCTTTGCCTGGAGCCATTGGTAACACTGTTTTCGTGGAATCTGCAAAGGGATATCTGGGAGCACATTGACACCTATCGTGAAAAATGAAATATCCTCAGATAAAAACGAGAAAGTAGCTTTCTGAGAAACTACTTTGTAACGTGTGAATTCAGGTCACAGAGATACACAATTCTTTTCATGAATCATTATGAGAGTACTGTTTTTGGGGAGTCGGAAGAGGGATATCTTGGATGTCATTGAAGCCTATGCTGACAAAATATATATCCTCAGATAAAAACTTGAAAGAAGCTTTCTGAGAATCTGCTTTGTGATGTGTGAATTCATTTCACAGAGTTACACTCTTCTTTCCAAGGAGTAGTTTGCTAACACTGTTTTCATGGAATCTGCAAAGGAAGACTTGGGAGCACATGGAGGCCTATGGTTAAAAAGGAATTATTATCGGATAAAAACTAGAAAGAAACTTACTGAGAAACTGCTTTGTGATGTGGGAATTCATCTCGCTGAGAGATACTGTTCTTTTCATTGAATAGTTTGCTAACACTGTTTCTGTGGAATCTGCTAGGGTATATTTCAGACTGCATAGAAGCTTAAGGTAACAAAGGAAATACTCTCATACAAAAACTAAAAAGAAGCTTTCTGAGAAACTGCTTTGTGATGTGATAATTTTTCCCCCTGACTTAAATGATTCTTTTCTGGATCAGTTTGGTAGCACTGCCTTGGGGTGTCTGAGAAGAGATATTTTGGATCTCATTGAAGCCTATGGTGACAAAGGAAATGTCCTCAGATAAAAAATAGAAATAAGCTTTCTGAGAATGTTCTTTGTAAAGTGTGAATTCACCACACAGAGTTACACCTTTCTTTTCATGGAGCATTTTGCTAACACTGTTTTTGAGGATTCTGCAAAGGGAAAATTTGGAGCACATTGAAGCTTATGGTGACAAACGAAATATACTCAGACAAAACCTATAAAGAAGTTTCTGGGAAAATGCTTTGTGATTTGTGAACTTACCTCACAGAGTTACATGATTCTTTCCATTAAGAATTTTGGTAGCACTGTTTTTGGGGAATCTGAGAAGGGATATTTTGTATCGTGTTGAAGCCTATGGTGACAAAGGAAATATCCTCAGTTAAAAGCCAAAAAGAAACTTTCTGAGAAACTGCTTTGTGTTGTGTCAATTCATCTCACAGAGTTACACCTTTCTTCCCTGGGAGCAGTTTGCTAACACTGTTTTTGTGGAATCTGCAATAGGATATTTGGGAGTGCATTGAAGCCGATGGTGACTGACGAAATATAATCAGAGAAAAAACAAGAAGAATCTTTCTGAAAAACTGCTTTGTGATGTGTGAATACAGCTCACAGATTTACAGTTTCTCTTTCATGGAGCAGCTTGTTAATACTATTTTTGTGGAATCTGAAAAGAATTATTTGTGAGTGCATTGAGGAATATGTTGAAAAAGGAAATAAACTCATAAAAAAACTGAAAAAACATTCTGTGAAACTGCTTTGTAATGTGTCAATTCATCTCACACAATTACACCGTTCTTTTTACTGAAAAGTTTGCTATCACTTTTCTCGTGGAATCTGCAATGGGACATTCCAGAGCGCATTGAGGAGTATGGAGAAAAGGGAAATATCCTCAGATAAATACTAGAAAGAAGCTGTCTGAGAAACAGGCTTGTGATGTATGAATTCATCTCACATAGTTACACCATTATTTTCATGGAGCACTATGGCAGCACTGTTTTTGGGGAATCTGAGAAGGGATATTTTGGATCTCATGGAAGCCTAGGTTGACAAAGGAAATATCCTCAGATAAAAACTAGAAAGGAGCTTTCTCAGAAACTTCTTTGTGATGTGTGGATTCATCTCACAGAGTATCACTTTTCTGTTCGGGGAGCAGATTGCTAATGCAGTTTTGTTGGAATCTGCAAAGGGATGTTTGGGAGGGCATTGAGGCCTATGATGAAAAAGTAAATATCCTCAGAGAAAAAGTAGAAAGAAGCTTTCAGAGAAACTGCTTTGCATTGTGTGAACTCATCTTACATATTTACACTGTTCATTTCATTGAGCCATTTCTTAACATGGTTTACGTGGAGTCTACAATGGAATGCTTTGGAGTGCATTGAGGCTTACAGTGACAAAGGAAATATTCTCATGTAAAAATTAGAAAGAAATTTCCGAGAAACCATTTTGTGATGTGTTAATACATCTCACAGAGTTACACTATTCTTTTAATGGATCAGCATTTGGGGAATCTGAGAAGGGATATTTTTTATTGCATTGGAGCCTATGGTGACAAAGGAGATATCCTCAGACAAGAACTAGGAAGAATCATTCTGAGAAAGTTCTTTGTGATGCTTGAATTCATGTCACAGATTTACACCTTTCCGTTCATGAAACCATTTGCTAATGCTATTTTCTTTGAATCTGCGAAGGGATGTTTGGGAGCACATTGAGGCCTATAGTGAAAAAGGAAACACACTGAGATAAAAACCAGAAAGAAGATTTGTGAGAAACTGCTTTGTGATATGTGAATTCATCTTACAGAGTTATGTCTTTGTTTCCATGGAGCAGATTGCTAACACTGTTTTCATGGAATCTATAATAGGATATTTGGGAGTACATCGAAGCCTATGGTGACTAAGGATATATCCTCAGAGAAAAAACAACACTAATATTTCTGAGAAAATGCTTTGGGATGTGTTTATTCATCTCAGAGATTTACACTTTTCTTTCATGGAGCAGCTTGCTAATACTGTTTTCGTGGAATCTGAAAAGGGATATTCACGAGTGCATTGAGAAATATGTTGAAAAAGGAATTAGACACATACAAAAACTAGAAAGAAGTTTTCTGTGAAACTGGTTAGTGATGTGTCAATTCATCGCACAGAGTTACGCCGTTCTTTTCATTGAGAAGTTTGCTATCACTTTTTTCGTGGAATCTGCAATGGGATATTCCAGAGCACATTGAGGAATATGGAGAAAAAGGAAATATACTCAGATAAATACTAGAAAGAAGCTGTCTGATAAACAGCTTTGTGATGTATGAATTTATCTCACATAGTTACACCATTCTTCTCATGGAGCAATTTGGCAGTACTTTTTTGGGGGAACCTGAAAAGGGATATTTTGGATCTCATGGAAGCCTAAGGTGACGAAGGAAATCTCCTCAGATACAAACTAGAAAGAAGATTTTTCAGAAACTTCTTTGTAATGTGTGTATTCATCTCACAGAGTATCATTTTTCTATTCATAGAGCAGATTGCTAACACAGTTTTTGTGGAATCTGCAAAGGGATGTTTGGGAGGGCATTGAGGCCTATGATGAAAAAGGAAATATCCTCAGCGAAAAAGTAGAAAGAAGCTTTCAGAGAAACTGCTTTGTGGTGTGTGAATTCATCTCACAGAGGTACACCATTCTTGTCATTGAGCAGTTTGATAACACTTTTTTCATGGAATCTGGAATAGAATATTTTGGGGCACTTTGAAGCCTATGGTGACAAAGCAAATATCCTCAGATAAAAACCACAGAGAAGCTTTGTGAGAAACTGCCTTGTGATGTGTCAATTCATCACACAGAGTTACACTGTCCTTTTCATTGAGTAGTTGGCTTACACTGTTTACTTGGAATCTGCAATGGGATACTTTGGAACACATTGGAACGTATTGTGAAAAAGTTAATATTCTCAGACAAAAACAATAAAGAAACATTCTGAGAAACTGCTTTGTGATTTTTGTTTTCATCTCACAGAGTTACATGATTCTTTTCATGGATCAGTTTGATAGCACTGTTTTCATGGAATTTTCAAAGGTATATCTGGGAGCTCATTGAGGCCTATGGAGAAAAAGGAAATATCCTCAGATAAACACTACAAAGAAGCTTTCTGAGAAACTGTTTTGTTTTGGTGAATTCCTCTCACAGAGTTACACCACTCTTTTCTTTGAGACGTTTGATAACACTGTTTTCATGGAGTCTGCAACAGGATATTTGGGACTGCGATGAAGCCTATGGTGACAGAGAAAATATCCTCATAGAGAAACCAAAAAAGAAGATTTCTGAGAAACTGCTTTGTGATGTGTGAATTCAACTGACAAAGTTACAGTGTTTTTTTCATTAAGTAGTTTGCTAACACTGTTTTCTGGGAATCTACAATGGGATATTTAGGGCACATTGAAGCTTATTGTGAAAAAGTAAATATCCTCAGACAAAAACTTGAAAGAAACATTCTGAGAAACTGCTTTGTGATTTGTGAATTCATTGCACTGAGTTACATGATTGTTTTCATGGGTCAGTTTGATAGCACTGTTTTTGTGGAATCTGAGAAGGGATATTATGGATTGCATTGAAGCCTATGGTGACAAAGGAAATATCTTCAGATAAAAACTAGAGAGAAGCTTTCTGAGAAAGTTTTCTTTGATTTGTGAATTCATGTAAGAATTCATGTCACCTTTCTTTTCATGGGGCAGTTTGCTAACACTCTTTTTGTGGAATCTGCAAAGGGATGTTTGGGAGCACATTGAGGCTTACAGTGAAAAAAGAAATATCCTCAGATAAAATCTAGAGAGAAGCTTTCTGAGAAACTGCTTTGTGATGTGTGAATTAATCTCTCAGAGTTACACTGTTCTTTTCATTGAAGAGTTTGCTACCACTGTTTTCTTGGAATCTGCAATGGGATATTTCAGAGCACATTGAAGCTTATTTTGACAAAGGGAATATCTTCAAACAAAAACTAGAAAGAAAGTTTCTGAGAAACACCTTTGTGATGTGTGAGTTCATCTCACAGAGTTACACCATCGTTTTCATGGAGAAGTTTGGTAGCACTGTTTCTGGGGAATCTGAGAAGGGATATTTTGAATCACCTTGAAGCCTATGGTGACAAAGGAAATATCTTCAGATAAAAACTAGAAGGATGCTTTCTAAGAAACTTGTTTGTGATGTGTGAATTCATGTCACAGAGTTACAACGTTCTTTTAATTGAGAAGATTTCTAGCACTGTTTTTGTGGAATCTGTAAAGGGATATTTGGGAGCGCATTGAGGCCTGCAGTGAAAAGGAAATATCTTCAGATAAAAACAAGAAAGAAGCTTTCTGAGACACTGCTTAGTGATGTGTGAGTTCATCTCCCAGAGTTATACCTTTCTTTTCATGGAGCAGTTTGATAGCACTGTTTTTGGGGAATCAGAGAAGGGATATTTTGGATGGAATTGAAGCCTATGGTGAGAAAGGAATTATGCTCAGATACAAACTAGAAAGAAGCCTTCTGAGACACCTCTTTATGATGTGTGAATTCACCTCACAAGGTTACACCTTTCTTATCATGGAGCAGTTTGCTACAACTGTTTTCGTGGAATCTGCAAAGTGATATTTGGGAGTGTGTTGAGGCGTACATTAAAAATGGAAATATCCTCAGATAAACACTAGAAAGAATGCTTCTGAGAAATTTCTTCATGATGTGAGAATTCATCTCACAGGGTTACACGTTTCTTTTCATTGAGCGATTTGCTAAAACTGTTTTCTTGAAATCTGCAATGGGATATTTTGGAGCACCTTGAATCTTATGGTGACAAGGGACATATCCTCAAATAAAAGTTAGGAAGAAGCATTCTGAGAAACCACTTTGGGATGTGTTAATTCATCTTCCAGAGATACATGATACTTTTCATGGAGCAGTTTTGCAGCACTGTTTTTCGGGAATCTGAGAAGGAATATTTTGGATTGCATTGTAGCCTATGTGAACTAACGAAACATCCTTTGATAAAAACTGGAAAGAAGCTTTCTGAGAAACTTCTTTGTGATGTGTGAATGTAACTCACAGAGTTAAACCTTTGCTTTCTTTCAGCAGTGTAGCAGCACTGTTTCTGGGGAATCTGAGAAGGGATATTTAGAATTGCATTGAAGTGTCTGTTGACAATGGAAATATACTCAAATATTAGAAAGAAGCTTTTTTTTGAGAAACTGCTTTGTGATGTGTGAGTTCATTTCATGAGGTTACACCGTTCTTTATATTGAGCACTTTAATAACACTGTTTTCGTGGAATCTGTAATAGCATATTTGGTAGTGCTTTGAAGCCTATGGTGACAAAGGAAATTATTCACATAAAAAACAAAAAGAAGCCTTCTGAGTCACTGCTTTGTGATGTGTCAATTCATCTCATGGAGCTACACTCCCTTTTTCATTTAGAAGTTTGCTAACTCTGTTTTTTTGGAATCTCCAATGTGATATTTTAGAGTGCATTCAAGCTTATAGTGACAGAGGAAATATCATCAGACAGAAACTAGAAAGAAGCTTTCTGAGAAACTGCTTTGTAATTTGTGAATTCGTCTTACAGAGTTACATGATTCTTTTCATGCATCTGTTTTGTAGCACTGTTTTTGGAGAGTCTGAGAAGGGATATTTTGGATAGCATTGAAGCCTATGGTGTCAAAGGAAATATCCTGAGATAAAAACTACAAAGAAGCTTTGGGAGAAAGTTCTTTGTGATGTGTGAATTCGACTCACAGAGTAACACCTTTCTTTTCATGGAACAGCTTACTAACACAGTTTTCATAGAATCTGAGAAGGGATATTTGGGAGCACATTGAGGCATTTCCTGAAAAGTTAAATATCCTGAGACAAAAAATAGAAAGAAGCTTTCTGAGATACTGATTTGTGATGTGTGAATATATCTCACAGAGTTACAGTGTTCTTTTCATTGAGAAGTTTGCTAATACAGTTTTCTTGGAATTTACAAAGAAATATTTCGGAGCACCTAGAAGCTTATGGTGACAAAGGAAATATCTTCATGTAAAAACTAGAAAGAGGCATTATGAGAAATGGCTTTGTGATGTGCTAATTCATCTCACAGTGTAACACGATTCTTGTCATGAGCCATTTTCTTGGTACTGTTTTTGGAGAATCAGAGAAGGGATATATTCTCAGATAAAAACCAAAAAGATGCTTTCTGAGTTACTGCTTTGTGATGTTTGAATTCATTTCACAGAGTTACACTGTTCTTTTTATTGAGCAGTTTGCTCACACTGTTTTATTGGAATCTGCAAAGGGATATTTCAGAGAAGTTTGAAGATTGTGGTGACAAAGGAAATTTCCTCAGGCAGAAACAAGAAAGCTTTCTGAGAAACTGCTTTGTGATTTTTGAATTCATCTCACAGAGTTACAGAATCATTTTCATGGAGCAGTTGGGTAGCGCTGTTTTTGGGAAATCTGAGAAGGGATATTTTGGATCTCATTCAAGCCTATGGTAAGAAAGGAAATATCCTCAGATAAAAACTAGAAAGAAACTTTCTGAGAAACATCTTTGTGATTTGTGAATTCATCTCACAGAGTTACAGGTTTATTCTCATGAACAGTTTGGCAGCACTGTTTTTATGGAATCTTCAATGGGGTATTTTGGAGCACATTGAGGCTTAGGGTGTCAAAGGAAATATCCTCAGACAAAAACTTGAAAGAAGCTTTCTGAGAAACTGCTTTGTGATTTGTGAATTCATCTCACAGAGTTATACAATTCTTTTCATGGAGCAGTTTGGTAGCACTGTTTTTGGGGATATCTGAAGTGATATTTTACATCGCATTGAAGCCTATGGTGACAAAGGTAATATCCTCAGTCTCAGTAAAAACTAGAAAGAAGCTGCCTGAGAAATTGCTTTGTGATTTGTGAATCCATCTCCCAGAGTTATAGCTTTCTTTTCAAAGAGCAGTTTGGTAGCACTGTTTTTGGTTAATCTGAGAAGGGATATTTTATAGCACTTTGAAGCCTATTGTGAAAAAGGAAATATCCTCAGATAATAACCAGACAGAAGCTATCTGAGAAACTGCTTTGTGATTTGTGAGTTCATCTCACAGATTTATACCATTCTTTTCATTGAACAATT
>NW_022326424.1:0-8420 GCF_002776525.5 Piliocolobus tephrosceles | reverse complement strand
AATTGTTCAATGAAAAGAATGGTATAAATCTGTGAGATGAACTCACACATCACAAAGCAGTTTCTCAGATAGCTTCTGTCTGGTTATTATCTGAGGATATTTCCTTTTTCACAATAGGCTTCAAAGTGCTATAAAATATCCCTTCTCAAATTAACCAAAAACAGTGCTACCAAACTGCTCTTTGAAAAGAAAGCTATAACTCTGGGAGATGGATTCACAAATCACAAAGCAATTTCTCAGGCAGCTTCTTTCTAGTTTTTACTGAGACTGAGGATATTACCTTTGTCACTATAGGCTTCAATGCGATGTAAAATATCACTTCAGATATCCCCAAAAACAGTGCTACCAAACTGCTCCATGAAAAGAATTGTATAACTCTGTGAGATGAATTCACAAATCACAAAGCAGTTTCTCAGAAAGCTTCTTTCAAGTTTTTGTCTGAGGATATTTCCTTTGACACCCTAAGCCTCAATGTGCTCCAAAATACCCCATTGAAGATTCCATAAAAACAGTGCTGCCAAACTGTTCATGAGAATAAACCTGTAACTCTGTGAGATGAATTCACAAATCACAAAGATGTTTCTCAGAAAGTTTCTTTCTAGTTTTTATCTGAGGATATTTCCTTTCTTACCATAGGCTTGAATGAGATCCAAAATATCCCTTCTCAGATTTCCCAAAAACAGCGCTACCCAACTGCTCCATGAAAATGATTCTGTAACTCTGTGAGATGAATTCAAAAATCACAAAGCAGTTTCTCAGAAAGCTTTCTTGTTTCTGCCTGAGGAAATTTCCTTTGTCACCACAATCTTCAAACTTCTCTGAAATATCCCTTTGCAGATTCCAATAAAACAGTGTGAGCAAACTGCTCAATAAAAAGAACAGTGTAACTCTGTGAAATGAATTCAAACATCACAAAGCAGTAACTCAGAAAGCATCTTTTTGGTTTTTATCTGAGAATATATCCCTTCTCTGATTCTCCAAAAACAGTACCAAGAAAATGGCTCATGACAAGAATCGTGTTACACTGTGAGATGAATTAGCACATCACAAAGCCATTTCTCATAATGCCTCTTTCTAGTTTTTACATGAAGATATTTCCTTTGTCACCATAAGCTTCTAGGTGCTCCGAAATATTTCTTTGTAAATTCCAAGAAAACTGTATTAGCAAACTTCTCAATGAAAAGAACACTGTAACTCTGTGAGATATATTCACACATCACAAATCAGTATCTCAGAAAGCTTCTTTCTATTTTTTGTCTCAGGATATTTAACTTTTCAGGAAATGCCTCAATGTGCTCCCAAATATCCCTTCTCAGATTCTATGAAAACTGTGTTAGTAAGCTGTTCCATGAAAAGAAAGGTGTTACTCTGTGAGTCGAATTCACACATCACAAAGAACTTTCTCCCAAAGCTTCTTTGTAGTTTTTATCTCAGGATATTTCCTTTGACACCATAGGCTTCAATGCTATCCAAAATATCCCTTCTCAGACTCTCCAAAAACAGTGCTACAAAACAGATGCATGAAAAGAATCATGTAACTCTGTAAGACGAATTCACAAATTACAAAGCAGTTTCTCAGAAAGCTTCTTTCTAGTTTCTGTCTGATGATATTTCCTCTGTCACTATAAGCTTGAATGCACTCTAAAATATCACATTGGAGATTCCAAAAAAAACAGAGTTAGCAAACTTCTAAATGAAAAAGGGAGTGTAGCTCCATGAGATGAATTGACACATCACAAAGCAGTGACTCAGAAGGCTTCTTTTTGTGTTTTATGTGAGGAAATTTCCTTTGTCACCATAGGCTTCAAAGCACTACCAAATATGCTATTACAGATTCCACGAAAACAGTGTTATTAAAGTGCTCAATATAAAGAATGGTGTAACCTCATGAAATGAACTCACACATCACAAAGCAGTTTCTCAAAAAAAAGCTTCTTTCTAATATTTGAGTATATTTCCATTGTCAACAGACACTTCAATGCAATTCTAAATATCCCTTCTCAGATTCCCCAGAAACAGTGCTGCTACACTGCTGAAAGAAAGCAAAGGTTTAACTCTGTGAGTTACATTCACACATCACAAATAAGTTTCTCAGAAAGCTTCTTTCCAGT
This sequence comes from Piliocolobus tephrosceles, assembly GCF_002776525.5. Classification (NCBI taxonomy): domain Eukaryota; kingdom Metazoa; phylum Chordata; class Mammalia; order Primates; family Cercopithecidae; genus Piliocolobus; species Piliocolobus tephrosceles. The sequence continues at coordinate 6,309 of NW_022326424.1, read as the reverse complement.
TTTTATCAAAGGATGTTTCGTTAGTTCACATAGGCTACAATGCAATCCAAAATATTCCTTCTCAGATTCCCGAAAAACAGTGCTGCAAAACTGCTCCATGAAAAGTATCATGTATCTCTGGAAGATGAATTAACACATCCCAAAGTGGTTTCTCAGAATGCTTCTTCCTAATTTTTATTTGAGGATATGTCCCTTGTCACCATAAGATTCAAGGTGCTCCAAAATATCCCATTGCAGATTTCAAGAAAACAGTTTTAGCAAATCGCTCAATGAAAAGAAACGTGTAACCCTGTGAGATGAATTCTCACATCATGAAGAAATTTCTCAGAAACATTCTTTCTAGTGTTTATCTGAGGATATTTCCATTTTTAATGTACGCCTCAACACACTCCCAAATATCACTTTGCAGATTCCACGAAAACAGTTGTAGCAAACTGCTCCATGATAAGAAAGGTGTAACCTTGTGAGGTGAATTCACACATCATAAAGAGGTGTCTCAGAAGGCTTCTTTCTAGTTTGTATCTGAGCATAATTCCTTTCTCACCATAGGCTTCAATTCCATCCAAAATATCCCTTTTCTGATTCCCCAAAAACAGTGCTATCAAACTGCTCCATGAAAAGAAAGGTATAACCCTGGGAGATGAACTCACACATCACTAAGCAGTGTCTCAGAAAGCTTCTTTCTTGTTTTTATCTGAAGATATTTCCTTTTTCACTGCAGGCCTCAATGCGCTCCGAAATATCCCTTTACAGATTCCACAAAAACAGTGCTAGAAATCTTCTCAATTAAAAGAACATTGTAACTCTGTGACATGAATTCACACATCACAAATAAGTTTCTTAGAAAGCATCCTTCTAGTTTTTATCTGAAGATATTTCCTTTGTCACCATAGGCTTCAAGGTGATTCAAAATATCCCTTCTCAGATTCCCCAGAAACAGTGCTACCAAACTTCTCCATGAAAATGATGGTGTAACTCTGTGAGATGAACTCACACATCACAAAGGTGTTTCTCAGAAACTTTCTTTCTAGTTTTTGTTTGAAGATATTCCCTTTGTCAAAATAAGCTTCAATGTGCTCTGAAATATCCCATTGCAGATTCCAAGAAAACAGTGGTAGCAAACTCTTCAATGAAAAGAACAGTGTAACTCTGAGAGATTAATTCACACATCACAAAGCAGTTTCTCAGAAAGCTTCTCTCTAGATTTTATCTGAGGATATTTCTTTTTTCACTGTAAGCCTCAATGTGCTCCCAAACATCCCTTTGCAGATTCCACAAAAAGAGTGTTAGCAAACTGCCCCATGAAAAGAAAGGTGACATGAATTCTTACATGAATTCACAAATCAAAGAAAACTTTCTCAGAAAGCTTCTCTCTAGTTTTTATCTGAAGATATTTCCTTTGTCACCATAGGCTTCAATGCAATCCATAATATCCCTTCTCAGATTCCACAAAAACAGTGCTATCAAACTGACCCATGAAAACAATCATGTAACTCAGTGCAATGAATTCACAAATCACAAAGCAGTTTCTCAGAATGTTTCTTTCAAGTTTTTGTCTGAGGATATTTACTTTTTCACAATAAGCTTCAATGTGCCCTAAATATCCCATTGTAGATTCCCAGAAAACAGTGTTAGCAAACTACTTAATGAAAAAAACACTGTAACTTTGTCAGTTGAATTCACACATCACAAAGCAGTTTCTCAGAAATCTTCTTTTTTGGTTTCTCTATGAGGATATTTTCTCTGTCACCATAGGCTTCATCGCAGTCCCAAATATCCTGTTGCAGACTCCATGAAAACAGTGTTATCAAACATCTCAAAGAAAAGAGTGGTGTAACTCTGTGAGAGGAATTCACCAAAACAAAACAGTTTCTCAGAAAGCTTCTTTGTAGTGTTTATCTGAGGATATTTCCTTTTTCTCCATAGGCCTCAATGAGCTCCCAGATATACCTTTGAAAATTCCATGAAAACAGTGCTATCAAACTGATCCATGAAAAGAATCATGTAACTCTGTGAGATGAAAACAAAAATCACAAAGCAGTTTCTCAGAATGTTTCTTTATTGTTTTTGTCTGAGAATATTAACTTTTTCACAATACGTTCCAATGTGTTCCAAAGTATCCCATTGCAGATTCCAAGTAAACAGTGTAAGCCAAATACTCAATGAAAAGGACAGTGTAACTCTGTGTGATGAATTGACACATCACAAGGCAGTTTCTCACAAAGCTTCTCTGTGGTTTTTATCTGAGGATATTTGCTTTGTCACCATAGGCTTCAAAGTGCCCCAAAATATTCTATTCCAGATTCCATGAAAAAAGTGTTATCAAACTGCTCAATGAAAAGAATGGTGTACCTCTGTGAGATGAATTCACACACCACAAAGCAGTTTCTCTGAAAGCTTCTTTCTACTTTTTCGCTGAGGATATTTCCTTTTTCATCATAGGCCTCAATGCCCTCCCAAACATCCCTTTGCAGATTCCACAAAAACTGTGTTAGCAATCTGCTCTATGAATAGAAAAATGATACTCTGTGAGATGAATACACACATTACAAAGAAGTTTCTGAAAAATCTTCTTTCTAGTTTGTATCTGAGGAGATTTCCTTCGTCACCTTAGGCTTCCATGAGATCCAAAATATCCCTTTTCAGGTTCCAAAAAAAAGTACTGCCAAATTGCTCCATGAGAAGAATGGTGTAACTATGTGAGATAAATTCATACATCACAAAGCTGTTTATCAGACAGCTTCTTTCTAGTATTTATCTGAGGATATTTCCTTTTTCTCCATATTCCTCAATGTGCTCTGGAATATCCCATTGCAGATTCCACGAAAAAAGTGATAGCAAACTTCTCAATGAAAAGAACGGCGTAACTCTGTGCGATGAATTGACACATCACTAACCAGTTTCACAGAAAACTTCTTTCTAGTTTTTGTATGTGTCTAATTCCTTTTTCAACATATTTCTCAATGCACTCCTGAATATCCCTTTTCAGATTCCACGAAAACAGTATTAGCAAGCTGCTCCATGAAAGAAAAGTGTAAATCTCTGAGATGAATAAACACATCCCAAAGCATTTTCTCAGAAATATTAGTGTTGTTTTTTCTCTGAGGATATATCCTTAGTCACCATAGGCTTCGATGTACTCCCAAATATCCTATTATAGATTCCATGAAAACAGTGTTAGCAATCTGCTCCATGGAAACAAAGACATAACTCTGTAAGATGAATTCACATATCACAAAGCAGTTTCTCACAAATCTTCTTTCTGGTTTTTATCTCAGTGTGTTTCCTTTTTCACTACAGGCCTCAATGTGCTCCCAAACATCCCTTCGCAGATTCAAAGAAAATAGCATTAGCAAATGGTTTCATGAACGGAAAGGTGTAAATCTGTGACATGAATTCAAACATCACAAAGAACTTTCTCAGAATGATTCTTCCTAGTTCTTGTCTGAGGATATCTCCTTTGTCACCATAGGCTCCAATGCAATAAAAAATATCCCTTCTCAGATTCCCCAAATGCTGATCCATTAAAAGAATAGTGTAACTCTGTGAGATGTATTAACACATCACAAAATGGTTTCTCGGAAATTTCTTTCTAATTTTTATATGAGAATATTTCCTTTGTCACTGTAAGCCTCAATGCACTCCAAAGCATTCCATTGTAGACTCCACGTAAACCATGTTAAGAAATGGCTCAATGAAATGAACAGTGTAAATATGTAAGATGAGTTCACACAATGCAAAGCAGTTTCTCTGAAAGCTTCTTTCTACTTTTTCTCTGAGGATATTTACTTTTTCATCATAGGCCTCAATGCCCTCCCAAACATCCCTTTGCAGATTCCAACAAAACTGCATTAGCAATCTGCTCCCCGAACAGAAAAGTGATACTCTGTGAGATGAATCCACACATCACAAAGAAGTTTCTGAGAAAGCTCCTTTCTAGTTTTTATCTGAGGATATTTCCTTTGTCAACCTAGGCTTCCATGAGATCCAAAATATCCCTTCTCAGATTCCCCAAAAACAGTGCTGCCATAGTGCTCCATGAAAATAATGGTGTAACTATGTGAGATGAATTCATACATCACAAGCCTGTTTCTCAGACAGCTTCTTTCTAGTATTTATCTGAGGATATTTCCCTTTTCTCCATACTCCTCAATGCGCTCTGGAATGTCCCATTGCAGATTCCACGAAAAAAGTGATAGCAAACTTTTCAGTAAAAAGAACGGTGTAATTGTGTGAGATGAATTGACACATTACAAAGCAGTTTCACAGAATGTTTTTTCAGTTTTTTTTATGAGTTTATTTCCTTTTTCAACATATTCCTCAATGCACTCACAAATAATTCTTTTCAGATTCCACAAAAATAGTATTAACAAGCTGCTCCATGAAAGAGAAACTGTAAATCTGTGAGCTGTATTCACACATCACAAAGCAGTTTTTCAGAAAGATTCTTCTTGTTTTTTCTCTGATTATATTTCGTCAGTCACCATCGGCTTCAATGCACTCCCAAATATCCTATTGCAGATTCCACAAAAACAGTGTTAGCAAACTGCTCCCAGGGAAGAAAGGTGTAACTCTGTGAGATGAATTGACACAACACAAAGCAGTTTCTCAGAAAGTTTCTTTTTGGCTTTTAACTGAGGATATTTCCTTTGTCACCATAGGCTTCAACACGATACAAAATAGCCCTTCTCAGATTCCCCAAAAACAGTGCTACCAAAATTCTTAATGGAAAGAATCATGTAACTCTGTGAGGTAAGTTCACAAATCACAAAGCATTTTCCCAGAAACTTCTTTATAGGTTTTGTCTGAGTATATTTCGTTTGTCACCATAAGCTTCAATGTGCTCCAAATTTTCCCTTTGCAGAATCCTCAAAAACAGTGTTAGCAAAATGCTCCATGAAAAGAAAGGTGTAACTCTGTGTGGTGAATTCACACTTTACAAAGAACATTCTCAGAAAGCTTATTTCTATTTTTTATCTGAGGACATTTCCTTTGTCACCATAGGCTTCAATGAGATCCAAAATATCTCTTCTCAGACACCCCAAGGCAGTGCTACCAAACTGATCCAGAAAAGAATCATTTAAGTCAGGGGGAAAAATTATCACATCACAAAGCAGTTTCTCAGAAAGCTTCTTTTTAGTTTTTGTATGAGAGTATTTCCTTTGTTACCTTAACCTTCTATGCAGTCTGAAATATACCCTAGCAGATTCCACAAAAACAGTGTTAGCAAACTATTCAATGAAAAGAACAGTATCTCTCAGTGAGATGAATTCCCACATCACAAAGCAGTTTCTCAGTAAGTTTCTTTCTAGTTTTTATCCGATAATAATTCCTTTTTAACCATAGGCCTCCATGTGCTCCCAAGTCTTCCTTTGCAGATTCCATGAAAACAGTGTTAGCAAACTACTCCTTGGAAAGAAGAGTGTAACTCTGTGAAATGAATTCACACATCACAAAGCAGATTCTCAGAAAGCTTCTTTCAAGTTTTTATCTGAGGATATATATTTTGTCAGCATAGGCTTCAATGACATCCAAGATATCCCTCTTCCGACTCCCCAAAAACAGTACTCTCATAATGATTCATGAAAAGAATTGTGTATCTCTGTGACCTGAATTCACACGTTACAAAGTAGTTTCTCAGAAAGCTACTTTCTCGTTTTTATCTGAGGATATTTCATTTTTCACGATAGGTGTCAATGTGCTCCCAGATATCCCTTTGCAGATTCCACGAAAACAGTGTTACCAATGGCTCCAGGCAAAGAAAGAAATGTGTAACTCTGTGACATGAATTCACACATCACAAAACAGTTTCTCATAAAGCTTCTTTCTAATTTTTATCTGAGGATATTTCCTTTGTCACCATAGGCTTCAAAGTGATCCAAAATATTGTTTCTTCAGATTCCCCAAAAACAGTGCTGCCAAAGTGATGCATGAAAAGAATCATGTAACGCTGTGAGATGAATTAACACATCACAAAGTAGTTTCTCAGAAAGCTTCTTTCTACTGTTTCTATGAGGACGGTTCCTATGTCACCAAAAATTTCATTGCACTCCGAAATATCCCTTTTAAGATTCCAAGAAAGTAGTGTTAGGAAACTGCTCAATGAAAACAACAGTGTAACACTGTGAGAGGAATTCACATAACACAAAGCAGTTTCTCAGAAAGCTTCTTTCTAGTTTTTATGTGAGGGAATTTCCTCTGTCACCTTAAGTTTCAATGTGCTCTGAAGTATTCCTTTGCACATTCCACAAATATATTGTTAACAAACTGCTCAATGAAAAGAACAGTGTAACTCTGTGAGATGAATTC
>NW_022326423.1:0-8420 GCF_002776525.5 Piliocolobus tephrosceles | reverse complement strand
GAATTCATCTCACAGAGTTACACTGTTCTTTTCATTGAGCAGTTTGTTAACAATATATTTGTGGAATGTGCAAAGGAATACTTCAGAGCACATTGAAACTTAAGGTGACAGAGGAAATTCCCTCACATAAAAACTAGAAAGAAGCTTTCTGAGAAACTGCTTTGTGTTATGTGAATTCCTCTCACAGTGTTACACTGTTGTTTTCATTGAGCAGTTTCCTAACACTACTTTCTTGGAATCTTAAAAGGGATATTTCGGAGTGCAATGAAATTTTTGGTGACATAGGAACCGTCCTCATAGAAACAGTAGAAAGAAGCTTTCTGAGAAACTACTTTGTGATGTGTTAATTCATCTCACAGCGTTACATGATTCTTTTCATGCATCACTTTGGCAGCACTGTTTTTGGGGAATCTGAAGAAACAATATTTTGGATCACTTTGAAGCCTATGGTGACAAAGGAAATATCCTCAGATAAAAATTAGAAAGAAGCTTTATGAGAAACTGTTTTGTGATGTGTGAATTCATGTCACAGAGTTACACATTTCTTTCTTTGCCTGGAGCCATTGGTAACACTGTTTTCGTGGAATCTGCAAAGGGATATCTGGGAGCACATTGACACCTATCGTGAAAAATGAAATATCCTCAGATAAAAACGAGAAAGTAGCTTTCTGAGAAACTACTTTGTAACGTGTGAATTCAGGTCACAGAGATACACAATTCTTTTCATGAATCATTATGAGAGTACTGTTTTTGGGGAGTCGGAAGAGGGATATCTTGGATGTCATTGAAGCCTATGCTGACAAAATATATATCCTCAGATAAAAACTTGAAAGAAGCTTTCTGAGAATCTGCTTTGTGATGTGTGAATTCATTTCACAGAGTTACACTCTTCTTTCCAAGGAGTAGTTTGCTAACACTGTTTTCATGGAATCTGCAAAGGAAGACTTGGGAGCACATGGAGGCCTATGGTTAAAAAGGAATTATTATCGGATAAAAACTAGAAAGAAACTTACTGAGAAACTGCTTTGTGATGTGGGAATTCATCTCACTGAGAGATACTGTTCTTTTCATTGAATAGTTTGCTAACACTGTTTTTGTGGAATCTGCTAGGGTATATTTCAGACTGCATAGAAGGTTAAGGTAACAAAGGAAATACTCTCATACAAAAACTAAAAAGAAGCTTTCTGAGAAACTGCTTTGTGATGTGATAATTTTTCCCCCTGACTTAAATGATTCTTTTCTGGATCAGTTTGGTAGCACTGCCTTGGGGTGTCTGAGAAGAGATATTTTGGATCTCATTGAAGCCTATGGTGACAAAGGAAATGTCCTCAGATAAAAAATAGAAATAAGCTTTCTGAGAATGTTCTTTGTAAAGTGTGAATTCACCACACAGAGTTACACCTTTCTTTTCATGGAGCATTTTGCTAACACTGTTTTTGAGGATTCTGCAAAGGGAAAATTTGGAGCACATTGAAGCTTATGGTGACAAACGAAATATACTCAGACAAAACCTATAAAGAAGTTTCTGGGAAAATGCTTTGTGATTTGTGAACTTACCTCACAGAGTTACATGATTCTTTCCATTAAGAATTTTGGTAGCACTGTTTTTGGGGAATCTGAGAAGGGCTATTTTGTATCGTGTTGAAGCCTATGGTGACAAAGGAAATATCCTCAGTTAAAAGCCAAAAAGAAACTTTCTGAGAAACTGCTTTGTGTTGTGTCAATTCATCTCACAGAGTTACACCTTTCTTCCCTGGGAGCAGTTTGCTAACACTGTTTTTGTGGAATCTGCAATAGGATATTTGGGAGTGCATTGAAGCCGATGGTGACTGACGAAATATAATCAGAGAAAAAACAAGAAGAATCTTTCTGAAAAACTGCTTTGTGATGTGTGAATACAGCTCACAGATTTACAGTTTCTCTTTCATGGAGCAGCTTGTTAATACTATTTTTGTGGAATCTGAAAAGAATTATTTGTGAGTGCATTGAGGAATATGTTGAAAAAGGAAATAAACTCATAAAAAAAACTGAAAAAACATTCTGTGAAACTGCTTTGTAATGTGTCAATTCATCTCACACAATTACACCGTTCTTTTTACTGAAAAGTTTGCTATCACTTTTTTCGTGGAATCTGCAATGGGACATTCCAGAGCGCATTGAGGAGTATGGAGAAAAGGGAAATATCCTCAGATAAATACTAGAAAGAAGCTGTCTGAGAAACAGGCTTGTGATGTATGAATTCATCTCACATAGTTACACCATTATTTTCATGGAGCACTATGGCAGCACTGTTTTTGGGGAATCTGAGAAGGGATATTTTGGATCTCATGGAAGCCTAGGTTGACAAAGGAAATATCCTCAGATAAAAACTAGAAAGGAGCTTTCTCAGAAACTTCTTTGTGATGTGTGGATTCATCTCACAGAGTATCACTTTTCTGTTCGGGGAGCAGATTGCTAATGCAGTTTTGTTGGAATCTGCAAAGGGATGTTTGGGAGGGCATTGAGGCCTATGATGAAAAAGTAAATATCCTCAGAGAAAAAGTAGAAAGAAGCTTTCAGAGAAACTGCTTTGCATTGTGTGAACTCATCTTACATATTTACACTGTTCATTTCATTGAGCCATTTCTTAACATGGTTTACGTGGAGTCTACAATGGAATGCTTTGGAGTGCATTGAGGCTTACAGTGACAAAGGAAATATTCTCATATAAAAATTAGAAAGAAATTTCCGAGAAACCATTTTGTGATGTGTTAATACATCTCACAGAGTTACACTATTCTTTTAATGGATCAGCATTTGGGGAATCTGAGAAGGGATATTTTTTATTGCATTGGAGCCTATGGTGACAAAGGAGATATCCTCAGACAAGAACTAGGAAGAATCATTCTGAGAAAGTTCTTTGTGATGTTTGAATTCATGTCACAGATTTACACCTTTCCGTTCATGAAACCATTTGCTAATGCTATTTTCTTTGAATCTGCGAAGGGATGTTTGGGAGCACATTGAGGCCTGTAGTGAAAAAGGAAACACACTGAGATAAAAACCAGAAAGAAGATTTGTGAGAAACTGCTTTGTGATATGTGAATTCATCTTACAGAGTTATGTCTTTGTTTCCATGGAGCAGATTGCTAACACTGTTTTCATGGAATCTATAATAGGATATTTGGGAGTACATCGAAGCCTATGGTGACTAAGGATATATCCTCAGAGAAAAAACAACACTAATATTTCTGAGAAAATGCTTTGGGATGTGTTTATTCATCTCAGAGATTTACACTTTTCTTTCATGGAGCAGCTTGCTAATACTGTTTTCGTGGAATCTGAAAAGGGATATTCAGGAGTGCATTGAGAAATATGTTGAAAAAGGAATTAGACACATACAAAAACTAGAAAGAAGTTTTCTGTGAAACTGGTTAGTGATGTGTCAATTCATCGCACAGAGTTACGCCGTTCTTTTCATTGAGAAGTTTGCTATCACTTTTTTCGTGGAATCTGCAATGGGATATTCCAGAGCACATTGAGGAATATGGAGAAAAAGGAAATATCCTCAGATAAATACTAGAAAGAAGCTGTCTGATAAACAGCTTTGTGATGTATGAATTTATCTCACATAGTTACACCATTCTTCTCATGGAGCAATTTGGCAGTACTTTTTTTTGGAACCTGAAAAGGGATATTTTGGATCTCATGGAAGCCTAAGGTGACGAAGGAAATCTCCTCAGATACAAACTAGAAAGAAGATTTTTCAGAAACTTCTTTGTAATGTGTGTATTCATCTCACAGAGTATCATTTTTCTATTCATAGAGCAGATTGCTAACACAGTTTTTGTGGAATCTGCAAAGGGATGTTTGGGAGGGCATTGAGGCCTATGATGAAAAAGGAAATATCCTCAGCGAAAAAGTAGAAAGAAGCTTTCAGAGAAACTGCTTTGTGGTGTGTGAATTCATCTCACAGAGGTACACCATTCTTTTCATTGAGCAGTTTGATAACACTTTTTTCATGGAATCTGGAATAGAATATTTTGGGGCACTTTGAAGCCTATGGTGACAAAGCAAATATCCTCAGATAAAAACCACAGAGAAGCTTTGTGAGAAACTGCCTTGTGATGTGTCAATTCATCACACAGAGTTACACTGTCCTTTTCATTGAGTATTTGGCTTACACTGTTTACTTGGAATCTGCAATGGGATACTTTGGAACACATTGGAACGTATTGTGAAAAAGTTAATATTCTCAGACAAAAACAATAAAGAAACATTCTGAGAAACTGCTTTGTGATTTTTGTTTTCATCTCACAGAGTTACATGATTCTTTTCATGGATCAGTTTGATAGCACTGTTTTCATGGAATTTTCAAAGGTATATCTGGGAGCTCATTGAGGCCTATGGAGAAAAAGGAAATATCCTCAGATAAACACTACAAAGAAGCTTTCTGAGAAACTGTTTTGTTTTGGTGAATTCCTCTCACAGAGTTACACCACTCTTTTCTTTGAGATGTTTGATAACACTGTTTTCATGGAGTCTGCAACAGGATATTTGGGACTGCGATGAAGCCTATGGTGACAGAGAAAATATCCTCATAGAGAAACCAAAAAAGAAGATTTCTGAGAAACTGCTTTGTGATGTGTGAATTCAACTGACAAAGTTACAGTGTTTTTTTCATTAAGTAGTTTGCTAACACTGTTTTCTGGGAATCTACAATGGGATATTTAGGGCACATTGAAGCTTATTGTGAAAAAGTAAATATCCTCAGACAAAAACTTGAAAGAAACATTCTGAGAAACTGCTTTGTGATTTGTGAATTCATTGCACTGAGTTACATGATTGTTTTCATGGGTCAGTTTGATAGCACTGTTTTTGTGGAATCTGAGAAGGGATATTATGGATTGCATTGAAGCCTATGGTGACAAAGGAAATATCTTCAGATAAAAACTAGAGAGAAGCTTTCTGAGAAAGTTTTCTTTGATTTGTGAATTCATGTAAGAATTCATGTCACCTTTCTTTTCATGGGGCAGTTTGCTAACACTCTTTTTGTGGAATCTGCAAAGGGATGTTTGGGAGCACATTGAGGCTTACAGTGAAAAAAGAAATATCCTCAGATAAAATCTAGAGAGAAGCTTTCTGAGAAACTGCTTTGTGATGTGTGAATTAATCTCTCAGAGTTACACTGTTCTTTTCATTGAAGAGTTTGCTACCACTGTTTTCTTGGAATCTGCAATGGGATATTTCAGAGCACATTGAAGCTTATTTTGACAAAGGGAATATCTTCAAACAAAAACTAGAAAGAAAGTTTCTGAGAAACACCTTTGTGATGTGTGAGTTCATCTCACAGAGTTACACCATCATTTTCATGGAGAAGTTTGGTAGCACTGTTTCTGGGGAATCTGAGAAGGGATATTTTGAATCACCTTGAAGCCTATGGTGACAAAGGAAATATCTTCAGATAAAAACTAGAAGGATGCTTTCTAAGAAACTTATTTGTGATGTGTGAATTCATGTCACAGAGTTACAATGTTCTTTTAATTGAGAAGATTTCTAGCACTGTTTTTGTGGAATCTGTAAAGGGATATTTCGGAGCGCATTGAGGCCTGCAGTGAAAAAGGAAATATCTTCAGATAAAAACAAGAAAGAAGCTTTCTGAGACACTGCTTAGTGATGTGTGAGTTCATCTCCCAGGGTTATACCTTTCTTTTCATGGAGCAGTTTGATAGCACTGTTTTTGGGGAATCAGAAAAGGGATATTTTGGATGGAATTGAAGCCTATGGTGAGAAAGGAATTATGCTCAGATACAAACTAGAAAGAAGCCTTCTGAGACACCTCTTTATGATGTGTGAATTCACCTCACAAGGTTACACCTTTCTTATCATGGAGCAGTTTGCTACAACTGTTTTCGTGGAATCTGCAAAGTGATATTTGGGAGTGTGTTGAGGCGTACATTAAAAATGGAAATATCCTCAGATAAACACTAGAAAGAATGTTTCTGAGAAATTTCTTCATGATGTGAGAATTCATCTCACAGGGTTACACGTTTCTTTTCATTGAGCGATTTGCTAAAACTGTTTTCTTGAAATCTGCAATGGGATATTTTGGAGCACCTTGAATCTTATGGTGACAAGGGACATATCCTCAAATAAAAATTAGGAAGAAGCATTCTGAGAAACCACTTTGGGATGTGTTAATTCATCTTCCAGAGATACATGATACTTTTCATGGAGCAGTTTTGCAGCACTGTTTTTCGGGAATCTGAGAAGGAATATTTTGGATTGCATTGTAGCCTATGTGAACTAACGAAACATCCTTTGATAAAAACTGGAAAGAAGCTTTCTGAGAAACTTATTTGTGATGTGTGAATGTAACTCACAGAGTTAAACCTTTGCTTTCTTTCAGCAGTGTAGCAGCACTGTTTCTGGGGAATCTGAGAAGGGATATTTAGAATTGCATTGAAGTGTCTGTTGACAATGGAAATATACTCAAATATTAGAAAGAAGCTTTTTTTTGAGAAACTGCTTTGTGATGTGTGAGTTCATTTCATGAGGTTACACCATTCTTTATATTGAGCACTTTAATAACACTGTTTTCGTGGAATCTGTAATAGCATATTTGGTAGTGCTTTGAAGCCTATGGTGACAAAGGAAATTTCCTCACATAAAACACAAAAAGAAGCCTTCTGAGTCACTGCTTTGTGATGTGTCAATTCATCTCATGGAGCTACACTCCCTTTTTCATTTAGAAGTTTGCTAACTCTGTTTTTTTTGGAATCTCCAATGTGATATTTTAGAGTGCATTCAAGCTTATAGTGACAGAGGAAATATCATCAGACAGAAACTAGAAAGAAGCTTTCTGAGAAACTGCTTTGTAATTTGTGAATTCGTCTTACAGAGTTACATGATTCTTTTCATGCATCTGTTTTGTAGCACTGTTTTTGGAGAGTCTGAGAAGGGATATTTTGGATAGCATTGAAGCCTATGGTGTCAAAGGAAATATCCTGAGATAAAAACTACAAAGAAGCTTTGGGAGAAAGTTCTTTGTGATGTGTGAATTCGACTCACAGAGTAACACCTTTCTTTTCATGGAACAGCTTACTAACACAGTTTTCATAGAATCTGAGAAGGGATATTTGGGAGCACATTGAGGCATTTCCTGAAAAGTTAAATATCCTGAGACAAAAAATAGAAAGAAGCTTTCTGAGATACTGATTTGTGATGTGTGAATATATCTCACAGAGTTACAGTGTTCTTTTCATTGAGAAGTTTGCTAATACAGTTTTCTTGGAATTTACAAAGAAATATTTCGGAGCACCTAGAAGCTTATGGTGACAAAGGAAATATCTTCATGTAAAAACTAGAAAGAGGCATTATGAGAAATGGCTTTGTGATGTGCTAATTCATCTCACAGTGTAACACGATTCTTGTCATGAGCCATTTTCTTGGTACTGTTTTTGGAGAATCAGAGAAGGGATATATTCTCAGATAAAAACCAAAAAGATGCTTTCTGAGTTACTGCTTTGTGATGTTTGAATTCATTTCACAGAGTTACACTGTTCTTTTTATTGAGCAGTTTGCTCACACTGTTTTATTGGAATCTGCAAAGGGATATTTCAGAGAAGTTTGAAGATTGTGGTGACAAAGGAAATTTCCTCAGGCAGAAACAAGAAAGCTTTCTGAGAAACTGCTTTGTGATTTTTGAATTCATCTCACAGAGTTACAGAATCATTTTCATGGAGCAGTTGGGTAGCGCTGTTTTTGGGAAATCTGAGAAGGGATATTTTGGATCTCATTCAAGCCTATGGTAAGAAAGGAAATATCCTCAGATAAAAACTAGAAAGAAACTTTCTGAGAAACATCTTTGTGATTTGTGAATTCATCTCACAGAGTTACAGGTTTATTCTCATGAACAGTTTGGCAGCACTGTTTTTATGGAATCTTCAATGGGGTATTTTGGAGCACATTGAGGCTTAGGGTGTCAAAGGAAATATCCTCAGACAAAAACTTGAAAGAAGCTTTCTGAGAAACTGCTTTGTGATTTGTGAATTCATCTCACAGAGTTATACAATTCTTTTCATGGAGCAGTTTGGTAGCACTGTTTTTGGGGATATCTGAAGTGATATTTTACATCGCATTGAAGCCTATAGTGACAAAGGTAATATCCTCAGTCTCAGTAAAAACTAGAAAGAAGCTGCCTGAGAAATTGCTTTGTGATTTGTGAATCCATCTCCCAGAGTTATAGCTTTCTTTTCAAAGAGCAGTTTGGTAGCACTGTTTTTGGTTAATTTGAGAAGGGATATTTTATAGCACTTTGAAGCCTATTGTGAAAAAGGAAATATCCTCAGATAATAACCAGACAGAAGCTATCTGAGAAACTGCTTTGTGATGTGTGAGTTCATCTCACAGATTTATACCATTCTTTTCATTGAACAATT